>NC_041051.1:31643546-31778546 GCF_900634775.1 Gouania willdenowi | reverse complement strand
CTCATCCTCACCATGCCGTCCTTGTCCCAGGGAGACAGCAGCATCCGGTACTTTGAGGTGACGGACGAGGCCCCCTACGTCCACTACCTGTCCATGTACAGCAGCAAGGAGAGCCAGAAGGGGATGGGCTACATGCCTAAGAGAGGACTGGAGGTCAACAAGTGTGAAATTGCCAGGTAGACACCACAGAAACACTGGTATAGAATTAACTATTCAGTAAAAAACCATGTCATTTCACCAATGGTCCACATACTTTGCTTTCAAACAATTCCTAAATTTATATTTTTCATGTTACTAGTGAAAAACAAAAACAATAAATAATAATAATAATAATAATAATAATAATAATAATAACACACAGAGACCAGCAACAATGGCCTCATTTTCAATATTTGCAAGTGGTGAAATAACCCAAAACGTTGGGGTCCAAAAAACCCAAAGTATATATATATATATATAAAATAAAACTTTTCTTATATATTCAGAGTTTTCATTCATTCCATATTATCCCATGTCAATAAATAAAGGCAGTAGCTATCCGTACATTTGCCGTATCAATATACCGACATTCTATCCGTACGCAGCGCCACTATTTGGTCAGTTTAGGTCACGTGATTAAGACTAAACCTAACCGTGAACCTAACCCTAAAAATTGTTGTGATATAGGGTTTTAACCTAACCCTAACCCTAAGACACTACGTACTTGTTCATCGGTAACCGTACCAACAGCACCGGAAGTTGTCCGTACGGCCACCGTACAAATAGACACTTTCATAAATATATATTTAATTTCCTAAACGGCTTACCATAATATATATATAAAAATATATGTATACACACACACATTATTACGCATCTATGATACTACTTTCTACATTGAAGCAATAAGCCCTTTAATCCATAAATCATTGACTAACTCTATGATAATAAAAAATAATATATATATACAGTATATATATATGTGTGTGTGTGTGTTTTGGGCTCAGCACTTTTGTTACATTATTGACAAGTTGTAACATTTGGGGTTTTATTACATTCTTTTTTATAACATTTTGGGTCGTTATTACATATCGGGCTCTAAAACACAACAAGGTTCACCCTCTATTATTATTATTTGTTGTTTCAGGTTCTACAAACTCCATGAGAGGAAATGTGAACCCATAGTGATGACGGTGCCTCGGAAGGTAAACTTTCCTCTGTTTTGTCCGTACGTGAGTTAAAAACACTTGTGTTTAACTCATATGTTCGTCTCCGGCTGTGAAGTCGGACCTGTTCCAGGAGGACCTGTACCCCGACACCATCGGACCAGAACCCTCAGTCGAGGCCGACGACTGGTTTCAGGGAAAAGACGGAAAACCGGTGCTGGTGTCTCTGAAGGACGGCTTCACGACAACGACCAAAACCAAAGAGTTCAAAGTGGTGAAGAGTCTGTTGAAAACCACCACGTCCTCTGGAGTGAGTCAGCCTGACGGAGGCAGCTCGGTGAGGCCCCCACAAAGTTCACACACGCACCGTCAGAGTGTTTTCACAAAAAACACAATGTCTGACAGCTAAAGATAGGGGAATGTTTACTTTTAGTCTAAAAATTAAACCTCAGCAACAGAAAGTAGACATTTTTATTCATCAGATTAAAAAAAACAGTTTGCAAAGTCATTACTGCAGAAAGAAATCCCCTTCAAAATAAAAGCACTACATCTTTCTTTCTTTCTTTCTTTCTTCTTACATTAAACAACC
Organism: Gouania willdenowi; assembly: GCF_900634775.1. Lineage (NCBI taxonomy): Eukaryota > Metazoa > Chordata > Actinopteri > Blenniiformes > Gobiesocidae > Gouania > Gouania willdenowi. The sequence continues at coordinate 31,776,812 of NC_041051.1, read as the reverse complement.
ATAACTCACTGAAAACAGCCAATTTTGGATTCTGACCCACATATTGACAACCTCGGATCCAAACCAATCATTGTTGACTATTATTATTTTTCAGTAATATATTTTGTCAGTTTTAATTTTCTCTGTCCTTTTATGTAATTTTTAATCTCTATTTTAATTTTTAATATAATTTTCAGTTCATTTTTGCATACATTTTTTATATTAATATTTGAATTTATTTTTAACATTTAAATTATTTATTTTTAAGATTTACATTTTTATTTAATTTATTTAATATAAAATAATTATTAATTATTTTATTTTATTTTTAATTTCTTATTGTTAAAATAAAAAAGTTGCTTTTTTTTTTAATTTAATTTAATTTAATTTTTGATTTATTACTATTGACATTTTTGTGACCAAGAAAATGCTCTTGACCAACTGAAAATATTTCTGACTACATCACAAACGCTTCAAAAAAAGCTGTTGTTTTTTCAAATTAATCTCTATTTTATCTTTTAATATAATTTGCAGTTTATTTTTGTATCAAATTTTTACATTACGTTTTTTATTTCTTTTTATTTCATTTTTTATTTGTTACTATTAACATTTTCGTGCCCAACAAAATGCTCTTGACGCACACTTCAAATATTTATCTTTTATCTCTATTCTAATTTTTAATATTATTTTCAATGCATTTTTGTATTGAATTTTCTTTTTTCTTTTAAATTCTATTAAATTTTTATTTTATAAAACAAAATAAAATATTATATTCATTGTATAATATTGTATTGTAATATTAAAATATTCACATTATTGTGCCCAACAATTGACCAACCACTGAAAATATTTCTCCGACCCATGATCCGTACGTATGGTTTAGAATAGATCACCTCCGTTAACCCTAACCCTGACACAGTGAGACCACCTGAGCCTCACAGGACAGTACGTTCACTTCCTGACTGTAAATCTAAATAATCTGGAGGATTTAAACTCTTTAGTCTGTGTCATCCAATCAACCATGACCATGATCATTACTATAGGATAGGCTGATATAATGTTTGTCATCCAGGACGTCCAGTCGCTGAAGAAGGAGGTGAAGGACCTGAAGGCGGCCATGGAGGAGCTGACCAATCGTGTGCGAGAGTTGGAGAGCAAGAGTTAAAGAGTCAAAGAGTGAAATAGTGAACGGAAAGAATTAACCAGACCAGAGGGATTGTGGAGAGCAAACCAAACAGGCAGAGCTGGAAAACCCCTGTTTTATCATATGCTTTTATTTTGAAATAAATCCTTGTGTTTTCAAAGTAAATGGTTGACAATTTGTTTAAATATTCCCTCACAACTTCACCCCCTTCTTTTGATACATTTTCTTAAACATCTATACTTGAAAGAGGCTTTTATTTTGAAATTCCTTCTCCTAAACAAAACAGAAAAGTTTAGTTGGACGAATTTTTTTAAAGGTCCCATATCATGCTATTTTTCACCTCCATTTGTTCTAAGAACCACAAAAACTTAGTATTTGAGGTTTATTTTCCCAAACTCGCCTGTTTTCCAGAGTTTTAGCCTCTGAAATGTCACTTTCTGAACAACTGTACACAAACAGGCTCATTTGCATCCTACTTATGCATAATCATGAGTGGGCGTGTCTATAGACGGGACACTGACTTCCTCCTCCCCGCATGGTGACGTAGGGCCACAGGACGGCCCGCCCTCCTCCCACCACTCCATAGCTGAGCTCATGCTGCTTTATAAACACAAGACAGAGCGTGGGGGCGGGGCGTTCACCAGTACATACAGTACATAGACTGTAGAAAATACATACATAGCACTGCGCGAAGGACGCTGAAATGCTCACCTTTGTGGGTGTGTCTGTTTACATGTCAATCACGGCAGAGAGCTTCCTGGAGGCGTGGCTTCTCCAGCTCAGTGTCGCGTCAAATTCGTCATCAAAGTGGGAACGCGTCATCAAATTGTAGCGAGGTGTTTGGGCTCACCCTGCAGTAAGAAAGAAGCAAATCACCCTCTAACTAATGATTGAAGCCCTAATAACACTTTATGATGTTTAAAGCACAGAAAAATCCATTTAGCTTAACATGAGCCCTTTAATTCAAATGTATCAACATAATATCATATTTCATATAAACAAAAATTGGATGTGTGAACAAAGGTCAAATGAGCTTTTATTTTTGGTAGTTTTTTTTTTGTTTTTTTAACACAAAAAACACAAGATCAAAGGGGCTTTTATTTAGAAATTCCTTTTTTAAAACGCAAAGAACACACAAAGTTTGTTTGGACAAAATGTTATTGATTCATATTCATCAACATTGTACAAAAATACAAACACTAGTTATATTTTGTATAACTGAAACAGTCTCGTGAACGTTGATCAAAAATCAAAGTCCAAAATGAAAAACAAAAGTGACTAAAAATCCCATTTTTGGTCAAACGTAGCAGTTTAGAGACTTGTTTATTATCATTGCTTTTATGTTAAAGTTTAAACTTCATACTTCATCCAGCACCCAACATTTAAAACATTAATATAGTATTCAAAACTATGAGTTAATATCCTGTTTACTCTTTAAAAACCTTCCCCCGAACATTTATCTTATTATATACTTTTATTTTGAAATAAATCCTTGTGTTTCAAAATAAATGGTTGAAATTTTATTTAAATACCGCCTCACAACTTCACCCGCTTGTTTTAATGCATTTTCTTATACATCCATGTTTGAAATGCTTTTATTTTGAAATTCCTTTTGTTTCTTCTTTAAAACACAGAACGAACACACAGAAAAGTTTAGTTGGACCAAATGTTTATTAACTAATATTCATCAACATCATACAAAATTACAAACACTACAATATGACTAAATATTTTGTTTATTTAAAACAGTCAGATGCGTAAACATTGATCAAAGAGGCTTTTATTTTGATATTCCTTTTTTAAAACACAGAATAGTTTAGTTGGACCAAATTTTTATTTATCTAATATTCATTAATATCATACACAATTACAAACACTACAATATGACTAAATATTTTGTTTATTTAAAACAGTCGGACACGTAAACATTGATCAAAAACCAAAGTCGAAGATGTCCCATTTTCAGTTGAAATATTCTCATATATTGGTCAAATGTAGCAATTTAGAGGCTTGTTTATTACCATGTAAAGTTTAAACTGTGTCCTTTACCCAGCACCCAAGATTTAAAACATTAATATTGTATTTAAAACTAATAGTTAATATCCTATTTACACTTTCAAAACCTTCCCCCAAACTTTTAGCGACAAAAGTCTCGTGCACGTGTAACCTGATGACTGTCGCGTGTTGAGTGTTATCCAAAAATAATGAAAACAAGGAATGATTCAGTGCCTTTATGTACATGGTGACGGCGTAATGCAGTACCTCTACATGTCAGTAGGTGGCAGAAGGCTGAACACAAGCAGATTTAACAGTACAGTAAGAAAACGGGATCTGAAACACATTTTAATAAGAAAGCGTCTATTCGTACGGTTGCCGTATGGACAAATCCCGGTGCTATTTGTACGGTTGTGAAATACACGTACGTAGCATCTTAGGGTTAGCGTTAGGCTATAACCCTATTTAAATTTTTAGGGTTAGGGTTAGGTTTATTCTTAGTCACGTGACCTAAACTAGCCAATGACTGATCTTATCACATGACCTAAACTGGCCAATGAGGGGCAACCGTACGGATAGCCACTGCATTTGAATAACCACGTATATGTAAGACATAGAACTGTAACATTGGTTCCCCAATTTTACGTTTTATATTTTATTAAATTGTAATTGACAGTTTTTGTCAAATTTTCATACAAATTACAGTTACTAAGTCAATTATATGAACATACAGTTCAAATATGATTACAACTGCAAGATATTTTTAAATTACAGTTACAATTATAATTATGTCATAATTGTAAATAATTATCAATTAATTCAAAATAGGCGGCATTTGAGATTCTTGCTGGGGGGGCACAAAAAAAAAATAGAATTAAATATATAGATCCGAGCCAACCATAATGTGTGTAACATGTACAATAATGCAAAAATGATTAGTAACGATAGTAATGATTGGTCATATTGATAACAAAATGTGCGTCATTTAATGTTGTAAATTCATATTAAAATCAGGCCATTGGCCTCTTTCTGCTTCATTTTTGCTGCAGTACCATACATAAACTGCTGGGTGCAGTGTCGCTTCACTATTTACATTGTGAAGAAGAATTGCGCAACAGAAGAAGAACCAACCTAAAGTCTCAAAGGTTTGGCACTATTTCACTAAAAGCTTGTGCTCGTATTTTTAAAAGAGCAACAAATGAATTCATATATATTTTACAGTCACTGTTTTATGGCACTTAGAATATTTGTATATTAAGCACATTGTATTAAGAATCGTATTTTTGCGAATTAATTTGGGAAAACGGTAATGAAACCCCCACCACAAGCTCCGCGTTTAGATTGAGTCCGAATTGTTGGCGGTGCTAAATGTGTTTGATCCCTGAACGTTGGTCCTCTACACGTAGTTCTTGTTGGTTCCTGGGGGGTTGTTGCTGTAGTACTTGGCGGTTCCTCCCCCGCCCGACTTGGGTCTGCTGAAGCAGCAGAGGAGCCCCCCGCCCAGGAGCAGCAGCACACCGGCCCCCCAGCCCACAAAGATGCAGGCCCCCAGCTCCATCTTCCTGGAGGGGTCCACCAGAGGGTTGTTGAAGTCCCTGACGGTGATGTGGGCCGACCAGCTGACGGCGATGATGACCAGGAGGCCGGCCAGCAGCAGCCCCACCCCCGACACCAGGCTGATCTTGGGCTTGGCGTCCTCGTTCTGAACGCACGTGGTGAAGTCGGCGCCGCAGAAGAGCACGAGGAGGCCGAGGCAGGCGAACATGCAGCTGATGATGGTGAGGGCCCGGGCTGCCTGGAGGTCAGAGGGCAGCACCAGCAGGGAGTCGTAGTTCTTACACTGCTGTTGACCAGTGCTCTGCACCACACAGTTAGTCCATAGACCCTCCTGCCTGCTCTGCTCACACACACACACACACACACACACACACACACACGCACACATTAGGAATACGTTCATATTGTTATTTATTTATTTTCTTCCTTTCCATTTGTCATTTTAATGTTTCATTATCATTTAAAATTCACAATACATAATTTCTACTATTTTTATTCAGCATTTCTATATTGTTTATATCGTCATTTTCTATTTACCATTTATTTTGAATATTGTATACATTTTTAATTGATTATTTTCAAGTTTAAAAATAATTTAAATTATTATTATTATTATTATTATTATTATTATTATTGTTGCTGTTGTTATTCTTATTATGTGTCTGTCACGTTTTTTTTTGCTTTAGCATTTTAACATTTAACATTTACATTTACATTTAACATTTACATTTAACATTTAACATTTAACATTTAACATTTACATTTAACATTTAAATTTAACATTTAGATTTACAGTTACATTTAACATATAGATTTACATTTAACATTTAGATTTAACATTTACGATTTGATTCATTTTCATGTTTACACATTTTTAACAATGATAAAGAACACGTTTGATATGAATTTGTCTCAAATGAAAGGAAAATGAGCTAAATGTTGTTTTTGTATTTATTTATTTAATCACTCGTTATTTCTAAATTTGAATCGTGCTATTTAATTTTTCAGTGATTTTATAGTATTAACTGTATCGTTCTTTAACACTATCAGAGGCGTGTGTGTCCTTTGATGTTGGTTTAAACTGATTTCCAGTGTGTGTGTCTGTGTGTTTACCTGTGCAGTGACAATGTTGGAACCAGTGAAGGATGAAACCTTCCAGCGAGGAACAGCACAGCAGACGATGACTCCTACCAGACCCAGAACTCCAAGAGCTACGCACACAATCTGAACTCCCACGTTTCCCATCCTTAAAAAAAATACAAATTCATTGACTTTGTGACTGTTTTTAATCTATTTTCACATACTTTTATTTCAATGCAAGTTTCCTTCACTGTAGGCTGTAAAAGACAGAGATCGTCCTCTGCACGTGTTTATGTGTTTATGGGACTTAATTCTGCTCTGATTATGGGATGGCGAATGTAAAAACTCAGTCACTGTTTCATAGCCGACATATTTTGAACATTTAGCTGACTTTCCTCACATTTAGCTAATTTTTCTTTCATTTGAGACAGAATCGTGTAAAACAGCATGTTCTATATCATTGTTAAAGATGTGTACACACCAAAAATAAACCAAAATGTAAATGTTAACTATAAATATAAATCCATTCTATTTCTGAGCAGCTTGTTCCTGTCTTCAGGGTCGCGGGGCAAAACATAAATAAACAATAATAAATCTAAATGTAAAAGTTAAATATAAATGTAAAATGTAAATATACATTTAAATGTTAAATCGGTCGCCAAGTATAAATCTAAATGTTTAATCTAAATCTAAATCTTCAATTTAAATCAAAATGTTTAATCTAAATCTAAATCTTCAATTTAAATCTAAATGTTAAATTTATATGTAAATGTAAATCTAAATGTTAAATGTAAATCTAAATGTTAAATGTAAATCTAAATGTTAAATGTAAATCTAAATGTTAAATCTAAATGATAAATCTAAATTTTGAATCTAAATGTTAAATCTAAATGACAAATCTAAATGTTATATCTAAATATAAATGCTAAATCAGTCTCCAAGTGTACAGCTAAATGCTAGATATAGATATAAATGTAAAATCTAAATCTAATTGTTTAAACTAAATCTAAATGTTTGCCCCTCGTGATCGCCAGGCGCTGACCAGCCCCACTTTGTATAATTTAGAAACATTTAGCTTTATAATTTGCAACCAATTTAACATTTAAATTTGTATTTAATATTTAGATTTACATTTAACATTAACATTTACATTTAGATTTAACATTTAGATGTACACTTGGTGACCGATTTAACATTTAAATTTAGATTTATATTTAACATTTTTATTTAAATTTAACTTTTACATTTAGATTTATTTTTTTTTGTTTACACGTTTTAACAATGATATAGAACATACTTTTTTACACAAATTTGTCTCAAATAAAAGAAATGTGAGGAGGAAAGTGAGCTAAATGTAAAAATATGTTGACTATGAAACAGTGACCAGGTTTTTACCCCATACTCTGATCCATGGTTTAAAAAGCTCATGTGTTATTACTTCACTGTTACTGTTGATCTGTTGGGGTGTGTTTTACATGGCGACATTAACACACGCACACACACGCACACACACACACACACACATTCGTGCAGAAGATGTGGCTCAGGGCTACATCTTTAGAGCAAAGTCATGTCCTGACAGGCCCGGGCCTCTGAGCTCTTCACCTAGAACCGCTCCCTCAAAATCCCCATGTCTTCAATTGATAAAGAAAAATCTACAAACATGAGCCAGATACACACAAAAACTTGACTCAGAGGAAATAACATTTTTATTTGGATTTATTCCGAATGGGACCAAAATGTTTGTCCTTTTATGTTCAAAGTCAGATCAAAGCATTGATATATAAGATTATCATCCTCCTGCTCCTAAAAACTTCCTATTTTCTTCACAAAGATGTTGCTTTCTACTTTGTGTTCATGGAGTTGATTTTCAAAGTATCAAATGAGCCGAAAAAACCTCCTCAGGATGCAACACGAGGGTGGATTGAGTTAGAAAATGAACTCCAACGGGAACATTGGGAACATTAATTTTAGCTTAACTCATTAATTAGCCTTTGGAAGCAGATGAGGGATTGGAAATGAAAGCGGGTCAATTAATCTAATGATTTTGTAGCCAAGCGTTATAAGCTTCTTCTTCAAAATGACTCATACCTAACCTGAGTTTAAGTGGATGAACCCATTTTCAGATCTCACTGTTGGTGAAGTGGATTTTAATATTGCTGTCCCTTCATTTCTTGAAGTTTTTGCAAAATTAAATCATTTGTTGGTTATAAATGAGTAAGAAAATAAAAAATAAAGCCACTTACCTTGAGTGATAGTTGAAAGCTGGTTCTGGTTCTTTGTCTCTTGTCTTGATGACGGTGTGGCGGGTCTTGCTCAGGATGGGGGTATTTGTAGAGGAATGTCATGTGTAGGTGGGGCTCGCCTCATGTGCAGAAACCAAGAACCTCCAAACCAGACTGGACTTGTCCCAGACGTACGCTTCCCTCCCTTTTTCATTCTCCATCCAACTTGAAATCTGCAGTGAGGCCGAGGAGCGGATGGGGAAAACATCTGGAACACTTGCACACTCTAAACCAAACCAGTGATGGTGATGTTTCAAATCTGCTAGAATCGGTCATGTTCAGTCAAAACGCTGATGACTCATTTGATTGGTTTCTTTCTTTCGTCACAAACAACTCCCAGACATCCTCACCTGCTCATCCCAGGAACCCCCACCACCACCAACCACACACACACACACACACACACACGCGTCTGTCGAAACTGCGATGACAAATGTTTGGATCCATTTTTAGAAGATGAGGCAGAGAGCGTGATTTTACGTAAGATCATGATTTGGGTTTCAGCCAATATAGAAGAGCCGGAAAAAGTAGAGATTGGGAAGGAATTTGGGAAGTCTGACTTACTTACGTAGTGCTGTACTCTAGACCAGTCTTGGTCTTGTTGTCTCAGACTGAAAAGCATCTTACTCGGTCTTGTCTTGAAGTGTCTGAATTTTGGATTTTTTTGTCAAGACCAGTCAAGACCAGCACTGAATTCTGCTATTCTTCAACTTTACTAATGTGATAAGGTGGAGAAGAACTTGGTAAAATGAAAAACATCTTCGATTCATGCATTACCTTTTTTTTTTGACTGTCAAATATATTTTAAAGAAATTAAAACTAAAGAGAGAATGTTCTTTAACTGTTCAACATTGTCATTGTTTTTGAAATGGATTTACATGGTCTCGGTCTTGTCTCGGTCTTGGTCTTGACTAACTCTCGACTCCCAAAAGTCTTGGTCTTGCCTTGGTTTCGGTGCATTCTGCATGGTCTAGGGCAAGTCTTGGTCTCTGGTAATATGGTCTTGAGGACAACACTAGGCTTACGTCACAAATGACGTCAGCAGTTGTAAATATCTTGAGATGAGGGGATAGTACTCCTCCAATGGCAAAAGCTGCTTTATTTAAATACTGAAGTAATTTGTATCTCTGTATTCTTATGAAATGGCATATGATTATGAAGACACACTACCAGAAGAGGCCAGGGGACGATATAAGCATAGGCAGAGTTTGAGGTTTAAATATATATAGACCACCTGGAGATTCGTGCCAACCTCATTGTACATATACAATAATGCAGAAAAGATTAATAACATAATTGATAATGTTAAAAATTTGCGTCAATGAGTTGTTTAATGTTGCAAAATCATGATAAAATCATTCCGGCGGCCGCTTTCCACTTTTGCTGCAGTACCATACATGAGCTGCTTGGTACAGTGTCACTTCAGTCATTTACATTGTGAAGAAGAATTGAGCAACAGAAGAAGAACCAACCTAAAGTTTTAAAAGTTTGGGACCATTTCACTGAAAACGTATACTATACACCTGAGGTAGAACTAACGTCTGTGACATGAAACTAACGGTAATATGTTAGAATTCAAGCAGCAGAAAAGTATTTTATGTTACTCGAGTGCTAAAATAATTACTTGGATTTTTAAAAGAACAATACATGAATTAATATGTATTTTGTACAGTCAGGGTGTTTTATGGCACTTAAAATATTTTTAAGTGCCTCCAGAGAGCTGGAGAGAGGAGGAGGAGCTAAGTGTGTGGGCAGGAGTGGTGATGTGGAGGAAGTCGGATATGTACGGAGAGGCCAGGTTATGAAGTGCTTTAAATGTAATGAGGAGTATTTTGAAGTTGATTCTTTGTTTTATTGGAAGCCAGTGAAGTTGTTGTAGAACGGGGGTGATATGGTGACTGGTAGGGGTCCGTGTGATGATCCGTGCTACAGAGTTTTGGAGGAGCTGCAGTTTCTGCAGGGATTTGTTGGGGAAGCCAAACAAGGATGGCGGTGGTGTGGGTTGCTACTGATGTGAGACTGGAAGGAGAGTGTACTGTCAAGGATGACACCCAGAATCTAAACCTGAGGGGAGGGAAGGTCAAATGAGTTGTTGATGGAAAAAGGAAAACTGTTGGATTTGGAGACAATGGAGGAGGTGCCTACAAGCAGAACTTCTGTTTTGGAGCTGTTGAGTTTGAGGAAGTTGGAAGAGAACCAAGAATGAATTTCTTGTAGACAGAGGGTAAGGGAGGATGGAGGAAGAGATGAAGATGGTTTGGTAGAGAGGTAGAGCTGGGTGTCAGTTGAGCAGCAACAGATATTTCGATTATTTTGGAAATGAAGGGAAGGTTTGAAATGGGACGTAGGCTGTTGAAGTTGGTGGGGTCCAAACCAGGTTTCTTAGGTATGGGTGTGACTGTGGCAGTTTTAAATGAGAGAGGGACAGTACCAGAGATAAGAGATGAGTGAATGATATTGGTGATAAAGGGGGCAAGTGAAGGGGGACAGGATATAACAAGAACTTTAGGGAGAGGGTTGAGCTGACAGGTTGAGGGTTTTGATATGAGGATGAGATCGGAGATGGCTTGGAAGGAGGGGAGGATGAAGCTGGAAAATGTAGTTGCAAGGGATGAGTGGGGGGCTGAGGAGTCCACTCCAGAAACTGCAGCTCCACATGAGGTCAGGTGTTGGTGGATATTGGAGATCTTGGTGATAAAGAAGGACATGAGTGAGTTGCAGAAGTCAGTGGATTGCATGTGGTGGGGGAGAGAGTCAGGCGATTTTGTAATACTGGCGAGGAGAGAGAAGAGAGTTTTAGAATTATGTTGATTGGAGTGATTTAAAATGGAGTAGTAGGTGGATTTGGCAGAGGAGAGATGGTCCTTGTATTGTATCATATGGTTATTGTACATTTGTTTGTGTCTGGTGAGTCCAGTTTTGTTGTATAGCCATTCTAGTTGTCGTCCTTGGGATTTGAGCTGACGGAGGACGGGGTGAACCAGGGTGCAGAGCGGGTGAAGGAGACAGATCTGAATTTGAGTGGAGCATGAATGTCCAAAAGGTTATGGAGATTACTGTTGTAGTGGGAAACCAGATCATAGGGTGAGATATTAGGATTAGTACTGTGAAGATTATTAATGTCTGAGGAAAAGGTGGCAGTGTTTATATTGTTGATTTTGACCAATGCTCCCTCTGCCCCACCCCATTTTTGATCGTCCTTTGAAGGAAAGCCAGCCAAACACACACTAGCTGTGTCCACATGGTGAAACCTCTTCTGTTACAACGGGAGTCAACACGTTGTTATATCCCAAACAAATACGGTGACCAGCATTGCTCGGCAGAAACGTAAATACTTACCCAGATGTCCGACTTCCCAAATTGCTACTTCATTGCACACGTTCATCATTCCTTCACATGTTGTTTGTATTTTAGGTTTTTCCTTTAATTACGCCTCACCAAACATGAGTCACAGCTTTATTTTATTTATTTATCCTACATTTATTTTGAACCATAAAGGGATAAAGACAGATACATTTCATTCCCCTCAGGCTTTGGGGCCCCTAATTGGCTCATCATTGGTGCCGGTGCAATTGCATTGTCTGCCTATAGCCAGAAACGCCCAGATCTCAAAGGCTCCTAATTGGTGTGTCGCAGACCTGTTTTTAGTTTGACATGAGAATTTGCAACAGAAAAAAAATAAGTATAAAAAAATCCGGTTACACTTTACTTTATACAACACATAAGGCTGACATTATCCTGTCATTAGCATTAATATGGTGTCATATAGGCCATCATTAAGTGTCGGTCACTAAATTATTACACCTTTGGAGCTATGTTGGCATTTTTTGGGTTAAGTGGGAAGATCAAGTGGGGTTAGGGTTATGGTTTGGGTAGATGTGTCAAACTCGAGGCCCGGGGTCAGAGCATCCGATATGACCCGCAGGAGAAAGTGAAAATGACAGAGAAAACATGAATCATTATGTAAATTACCAAATAATTCAGTTGTAAATTGTTGTTGAAAGAACTCAATTTTTTTTTTTTTACACAAAAAAAAAAAAAAAAAAAAACTCAACAAACAGGCACATTTATTGAACTATTTGCTGAACTATGTAATGTTTATTGGTTGTGGTTCATTTACAAAAGGGTGATGCATAATCATCTTGGTATAGTAGTAATAATAATAATAATAATAATAATAATAATAATAATAATATGATTAATATTATGTCGTTCTAAATATATCCACTAGCTGTCGCACTATAAATTTAGGGCCATGTTAAAAGGTGCTTGTGGGCACGGCCTGCGTAAAAAGACAGACATACCTCTGAACCAATCAGATGTCCGAGTTTTTAATCTAATTGTTGACGCCGACCAATGAGCTTCAGCGAAAGGCGTGTGTGATAATAAGCAGCGTGACGTCACGGCGGAGGCTCGGCTACAAACGGCTGTGTTTTAAAGTTCCTGTGGGAAGATCCACCGTAGCGTCCCGGTCACAGCTAGACCGAACCGAGCCCACATTTAACACCCGTACAGGACCCATACCCACCTCAGGACAAGGTTGGAACACATTATGTCTGCTTGTGAGCTTCAACGCGGCTGCTCAGATTAGCTGACTGCTGACAGTCCGTGTATGTTAGCTGTCACTTAGCTGCTAGCTCAGTTAGCTGCTAGCTCATTGATTTTTGGATGTTGTGTTGCAGTTGGTGTCCGTTTTAACTGATGAGTGGCTTTTCGCTGCGTTGCTGGTATTAACGATGCAGGTCTCAAACCTGAAAATCAATATATAAATGATTGTGAGCTTGTTAATAATGCTTGTATACATTTTATGTAAAGCTATATCGCCTGAATCGTCGACGTTATTACCAGCAACCGGCGACATTGGTCACCAGTTAAACCGAAGACCAGTTTTACCGCTACATCAGTCTTGGTGTTGGCCGGTTAGCTCAAGCCCGGGAGCTCAAACAACTACTATTTAAACACAGTTATACACCTCGTTTCCCTCTTATAATGTTTGTTCTGTGGATTTAAGGCGCTGCACGGAACACTGAGTTAACCCGAGGAACGACGGAAAACAGAAAATGGCGGAGCCGGACAAATTAAACATCGACTCCATAATTCAGCGTCTTTTGGAAGGTAAGGAAGACCGAACCCCGGTTGTGATGGCGTTTTCCCCCGGTTTTATTTTGGGATTTTCTGCTTGTGAAGGTGTATTAATGGGTAACTTGCTGTGTATGGGGTGTTAAACATACGACGCGCGGGTCCAAATACCAACACCAGAACGTTTATTTCAGACCTTTTGGTGTAGTAGAGCAGTAACTAAACTACAAATCCAACATCCCAAATTTAAAATGTGCTTCTGTAACATTTGATGTACGACGGTGATTTTGGGCAACATTAAAATAAAAAAGAAATCTTTGACTTTAAAGTTTTAATTTTATGAGAATAAAGTCGTATCTCAATAACATTATAATTTTATGAGATTAAAGTTGTAATATTTTGAGATAAAAGTTGTAATATTTTGAGATTAAAGCTGTAATATTTCAAGATTAAAGTCAAAATTAGTGATCTACCATAAATTTTTATCGGAAACCGAAAATAAAAAATCCAAGGCCGAAAACCGAAACACCGAAATAAATTCTGCAAATTATTAGTCCATTTCATTTCTAACTATTAATATGTAATAACCTCACTATAATTAAAGCATTGCACAGAGAATGTAATTGAAAATTGGCATAGGTACCTGAGAACAAGAATGTGTTGAAGTTTGCTGAAAACAATTTAATTTTCAATGAATTTTTGGTACAATACGCCTGTACTGTACTGCATGTATTGGGTGTCTTTTGTGTAATTGTGAGAAAAAGCTGCAGAGAATGTAGTTGAAAATTGGCATAGAAGTACCTGAGGGCCTGTAGAACAAGAATGTGATGGAGTTTGCTGAAAACAATTTGATTTTCGATTAATTTTTGGTACAATACGCCTTACAGTACTGTTGGTGTGATTTATGCTTGAAACTGATGTACTTGAACGCACTATAAAGCATTTTTGGTACAATGCCCTGACTTAGTAAGTCAAAATCCTGACATAATTACCCCCCTTTTTTATCTCATGCATGTCCCTTACTGGACTCTGTACAAATGCTTCTGCTAATGCAAATAAATGAAAAGCTCACCCTTTCAGAGTGAAGTTTACAAGTAGTACGGTAGCTTTTACAGGAAGAAGACAGATGTAGGGAAACTTTGGGCTTATTTAGCTCTTAGTAGCCTGTAAATATTACACAAAACAAAACTTTCAAAACAGCAACAAAAAAGTACAATAGAAGTTTAATAGACCTACATTTTCTAAAGAACTTAAATTAAGAAAAATAGAATAAAAATTCCCAAATTAAAAACAGGTGCCGTACAAATTCCAATGAGATTGAATACATTAACACTGGAATCTATGTAGCGTCTACACATTACAAAAGGCTAAAATAGCTGCTGACTCAAAGAGCTATTCTTCATGGGCTGATATTTTATAGCAAATATTTGTGCATGTGGGTCATTCCATTAGTGTTATTATATATAATTAATTTATTTCCTCATTTATAATCAAATTCTTTTCTTTAAAAAAAAAAAGCACATGTAAGGCAAAAATAAGTTCAATAGCGTTTTTACTATTTAATATAAACCAAGCTGCTGAATCTTGTTTAATGTATATCTCAGGGGTGGCCAATCCTGGTCCTCAAGAGCCACTATCCAGCATGTTTTAGATGTTTCCCTCTTCCCACACCTGATTGAAATGACCAGGATCGTTATCAGGCTTCTGCAGAGCTTGATGAGTTCTTCATTTGAATTAGGTGTGTTGGTAGAGGGAAATGTCTAAAACATGCTGGATAGGGGCTCTTGAGGACCAGGATTGGCCACCCCTGGTATATCTTATAATGTGTTAAATGAAGTTATGGTTGATAAATATTTCTCTGATTTCCTATAATTAAATCAGGTCTAGCTTGATGAATTCATCATTAATTACTGAGAGCAGTATTAATAAAAGGATATTTAGGTGTAATAATCATAATGTTTACATTAGTCTAATGGGAGCAGCTTTGTTTTGTAAAATGTGAATTATAATAATTAAACAATATTTCGTTTCACAAGGCTGGATGGATTCATACAGTTTTATGCAAACATTTAGTTCACACAACGTGTGACAAGTTTTGAAGCCATGTACTTTTTACGCAGTCGCTTGCTTTTATGACGACGTTAGCGCTTATCCCAGTCTTGTGTTTCGGTGGGTTAGCTCGGCATGCTTTAGTCCAGTTTTGTGTGTTCTCGGCTAGATTGAGGGCCAAATGGCTCGTGGCCCTTGCTAATTTCTGACACTGATTGAAAGATGAGTACTACGACCCAAGGGTGCTCTACAAAATGAAGCTTTAGAGATGAAATCGCAGCAGCTCAAACAATCAATGCAAACATGAAAATGCATTTCAGACTAAAAAACGGTGCCAATGTAAGCCTATTATTAAGATGAGATTAACCTTTTTTTTAATTTATTTTTTCATATTTCTTGAACTATTTTTTGCTGAAAATGTTCAAAACGACGAGAAACATAATCAAGCATTTGCAGATTAGACGCAAATGAAACGACTGACTTTGAATGAAATAAGTTTAGATAACTACACTTAAACGTCAAAGGAAATGTATTATGTAAACTTTATGAAAAAACACCAAGTAAAACACGGTAACTCCGATAAAAATGTTTAAAACATGACAGGATAATTTTTTATTTTTTTTGAGTCTGCTTTTTTTTTTTTCAGTTTTTAGTCCAATTTAATTTACTTCAATTACCCCAGATTTTACTGTCACACAGTATTTAAAGGAGTCAGTGGGCTGAATAACCTTGATTTAGATTGATTACTGGTATTATTCTCTTTCCAGCAGGGCACACCCACTAAGTCCTATTTCCAACATTCTACACAGACAAGAAAAAAAAAAAAGATCTTCATGTCCCACTCCTTCACATGTTGACATGAACTTCCTCTAAATACAAAACTAGCAACAGATTGGACAAAAATATGGATCAATGTCGATGGTTTGATTCTTTTTGTCATTGTTTGCATTCAGATTTAGTTTTGGTGACAGTGGTGACATTATTCAGTTTCTAAAAATACCTTAAGGTAGTTTTCTCAGTCATTGTATTCCAAGCTTTACAGGCTAATCACTATATATTAAGTTAAACATATTCAAAGACGTGTGGTGCATTGTTTCAATGCTTTACCTTGAAAAGGAGGGAATGTGAAATTGTGAAATACTGCTGTTAATCGTGGGTGTTCAGTGTGTGAAATTATGTTATCGCGTTCAGAGGAAAATTTTAATTGTGTAATACTCATCGGAGGCAGGTTTGATCTCCTGATCCCGATTTTATTATTATTTTTTAATATTTGACGTCATACACCTTGAATGTTTAAATCTTATTTTAATGTAAAACATTGAACAATACATGTGAAACGATACAAACGTGTTCTTTTAACTGCACATGAGCTAGTTACTGTATTTCAAATATGAAGGAAGAAATTATATCCGTTCCTTTAATCTTTCATTTTTCACATTTTGAAAACAAACACAACTTGTGCAACACGTTACACTGCAGACCTGTTTTCAGCTCTTTGACAAAAAATAAAGTGCACAGCAGTATTTTGGTTTTACAAAAAAAGGAAATTACAAGGTTTGAGGTAGATTTTAAAAATAATCTACAGTAGTGTTTCTGAAATGGGGCTATGTTAAAAATATGGGGTTTTATGTATTTTTAGTAATAAAAAAAACCCAATCGTACAAAATATTACCAGCAACTCACAAAAACACACAAAATAGGAGAAATATACTGAATAATAAAAAGAATAAACAACACACACACCAAGATAAAAAAAAAATACTTTTACCAGCAACACACCAAACAACAACAAAGACACTAAATGAGAAACACACAAGATCACTACAAAATACACAAAAACAACAGAGAAACATACAAAACGACACCAAAAACACACACACTGAGATAGAATGATTTAAATAATACCTGCAAAAACACAGAAAATAGGAGAAAAATATACTGAATAATAAAAACAATAACAAAATACTAATATAAATTATCTTGTTTTGAACATGAACTGAAAATAAAAGGATCAGTCTTGGTCCCACATCAGGAGGGAGATAAACAGAAATGATCAAAACTATGGAAATAAATCTTTTCAGGAGGCAATAAATAATGTTTCTTTCCACCTTTTTTACAAAATGAGATTCTTTAAAATGTGTGTTATCACTCATTCACTCCATCATTATACTCTATAGTTGATTTTTCCACAGAATTCTGAGCAGAATGTAGTAGTTGGACATAAGGGGGGTACCTGCATTTAAAAGTAAGACATTTGAGCCAAAAAAGATTGAGAACCACTGACCTACAAGACAACATAACAAAACCTCTAAAAACACCACTAATGTGTTGTGCGTTTTAGGTTTTTGTTCCTGCTAAAATGGGGATCAGTGCAGCCTTACTGTAACTAGTTGATGTGGTGAAATTCTCCTGTTTTGTTGTGAGACTGTAAAGGTAGATCTGTCCTGGTTGGAGATGTGAGTGGACAAACCAGGTTGTTTTATCTTCACAACGGTGGTGGTTACGTAACCAGAGCCCAGAGGACGACCAACACATAAATCTTCTCTGCCTCGGTGGCTCAGTTCATTTGGAGAGCAGCAGAAATAATGTCGCGACCTCTGAGCTCGTCCTTGCACGGAGCGAAGCAACCGACTGTTTCACACGTGCAGTTGTTTTGTAACAGAATTAGCTTTGAGTGAACTTTTCACATGCATAACAGCATAAATATGGGAGGACAGTCACAATATTAGATGTTTATTTAGTGAAGTCTCCACTGTGCAGAGATGTACAGAGTACTGATGTATGTCATACATAAAATACTCAAGTACAAGTAAAAAGTAGTTCAATTAAATAATACTCAAAGTAAAAGTACTAGTTACAGTTCCCTTGCATTAGGGCTGGACGATTTTGCCTAAAAAAAAACCTCTTGTTTTAAAGGTCCCATATCATGCTATTGTCTTCACTCATCTCCATTTGTTCTAAGAACCCCAAAAACATAGTATTTGAGGTATATTTTCTCAAACTTGCCTGTTTTCCAGAGTTTTAGCCTCTGAAATGTCACTTTCTAAGCAACTCTACACAAACAAACTGATTTGCATCCTAGTTATGCATATTCATGAGTGGGCAAGTCTATAGACGGGACACTGACTTCCTCCTCCCCACATGGTAACTTAGTGCCAGAGGACGGCCCGCGCTCCTCCCACCCACTCCGTAGCTGAGCTCATGCTGCTTTATAAACACAAGACAGAGCGTGGGGGCGGGGCGTTCACCGGTACATACATAGACTGTAGAAAATACATCATAGCACTGCGCGAAGGACACTGAAATGCTCACCTTTGTGGGTGTGTCTGTTTACATGTCAATCACGGCAGAGAGCTTCCTGGAGGCGTGACTTCTCCAGCTCAGTGCTGCGTCAGATTCGTCATCAAAGTGGGAACGTGTCATCAAATTGTAGCGAGGTGTTTGGGCTCACCCTGCAGTAAGAAAGAAGCAAATCACCCTCTAACTAATGATTGAGGGAATCAATGAAAAAACACTTAAGACATGTGTATAAAGCCCTAATAGACCTTTATGATCTTTAAAGTAAAAAGTTGATGTAGTGTAACATGGGCCCTTTAAAGAAAAATTAGAATTTCGATTCAATTTTTTTTTTTTTTCCAGTGCACTTAAAAATGACTGCAGACATCAGATATATTGTCAAAAGTGCAACATTATTGCTGTGTTTGTCCTCAAGAGTTAAAATGCATAGAACAATCCCAAAATAAAAAGTAAATGAGGTTCTGTCATTCAACAATTTCAAGCTTTAACCAGGTTTGAGCAAAATTGCAACAGCAACTTCACAGTGGCTTAAATTTTCTAATTGAGAAATCAGATAACTACATATTTTATAACATTACAATTAAAACAATATTAAACTCTTCCCTTAGCATCTCGGAATAGTGCGAAAAAACGGCCAAAATGATAATCACGATTTTAGTATGTGTACAGTTTACAGAGCAAAATTAAGCTTTAAATTTTGATTATAATGAATTTATTTATTTTTTCAATTAACCCAAATGGTTATCATGTACCAAAGGCTAAAATAATAAATACACTATTACTGAGTGCAGAGTCTGTATTTCAAATGTAACTATATTGCTGACAATTAGGTTAATTTATTCATGGCAACCAAAATCATGATCACGATTAAAATTCAATTAATTGTACAGCTCTACTATAGTATGGCTACATTTCTGAACTCTAAAAATGATAAAATAACCTCCATTCAATGCTGTTTTGGTGCCGTGCATTTCGTTTAGTCTGATGTGATGCATTTGATTGTTGTCTGGTTAATTAATTTTTTGTAGTTTCACAATGTCCATTAGGCATTTTAGAATAATATATTTAAGGGTTGGGTGTAGAAATGCAAGGAATTACTTAACTTTTTTTTAAAATGTACTTGAGTACAAGTAAAATGACTGACTTACAAATATAATTAAACTACCTGGGGCTGGGCGATATGGCTATCTTTTAATATCTCGATATTTTCAAGCTATCTACGATATATCTCGATATTTTGCCCCTGCTTTGAGATGATGTTTTGATGCATAAAATCGAACCAGAATGGCAATACTCAATATATTAATGTTTTCCCCTAACTATTATAGCATAGCGTACCTGTTAGTTTCTTTTTTCAGAGGCAAAACCTTAAAATAACACATTTATTAACAGAGGTGTAGAGAACAATATTAAAATGTATAAAACAAATGATGTGCATTTGTGCACATTTTAATATCAACTTCAACTGACCAAAGTCCTGTACGTTTTTTTTTTTTAATTATTGTAATTAACTATCAATTATTTATGATTTACTGACTATTGTGAATTTATCAGATACGTAATATATAAACAGTTGCCACTACAAGCACGCACAGGCACACGCGCTGTCAAGATCGCCTTCTGAGGACTGTCCCTTTAAGGTAGGCATGGTAACGTGCGGTCAGAGTTGAATCAGACCTGCTTTGAAGTGAGCGCATGGACCGAGTTTAATGTTTCTTTTCTGTTACTGTCTCGTCTGAAATGACATAGAAGCAGTGTTTGAGCTTCCCCTGCTTATAATAAACGTACAGTGTGACTACAGCGGACACCTCTGGATCTCTACAGCACACACACACACTCCCGCACACAGTGTTTTACTGAGCATTATGCCTGTCTTAGACTTTAATATGATGACCATGTCTTGGCAATATGGTAGGCTACTGCTTTGGTAATCTCACCACACAGGCGCAGTCATTGAAGCTTTCAGTATGGTTTGTTTCGGCGGCGAGGAGAATAAAGCATACCTGCGGCTCTACGGAAGAAACTTTTAATGTTACGTGAATTATATGGATAATACGATATAGTCCATTGCTATATCTCCTAGATAAATATATCAATATTTATGAAGAACTTGATATATTGCCCAGCCTTACAAGTACCCATAAAAGCAACTGAAATCCAGTAGCTTGAGTACTTCTGCTGTGTGTTTAGCTGCTTTATGATCAGCAGGGGTTATTGAGCTGGTGGAGCTGATCAGTATTATACAGAAATGTGCTCGTGCACTCGTCGTTTCCTCCGGGGACTTTGACTTTGACTGGAGTGTTTTGTACTGAGGCTTTGATAAGGTCGTCTGCCAAAACACACAGGAAAGACAAACACACTGATAGTGGCTGTATTTTTATCCTCTTATGCAACTACCTTGACCTTTGTTTTTGGAGACATCTGTGAATTTACAACCTAGCTCGTGTTAACATTAGCCACAGTTACATTATTTTTTAAATTCAGAATTAATCTGAATTAAAGTATGCTGCTTTGTTTCTACATGGAAAGGGTAATTAGGAATTGAAGTTTACATGGAAAAATGTTAATTCGCCTTTTTTCAATTCCACTTTAAGTCTGGGGGTTGGGAGAAGTTGCGTTTTTAGTAGCCGTTTAATTGCCTTGTATTGCCTTTGACATGATCTGACGTGTTTGTGACACAATGCGACGCAGCGTTTGGATAAAATAAATGATTATCATCTTAAATGGACTATTCCTGTGGTTAGTAGAAATGAGGAGGAGAAGAAAGTGACTCAGCAGCTTAACACTCCTTGAGTGTTTGAAACAGCTGACTGACTCAGCTGCTGCTTGTGATAAACACACCCTGAAGTAGTGCTGAGACGGACTCACAATCACAATAGGTGCTTAAATAACCATGTGTTTTACTGTAATGTGCAGTTTTTTGGCTGAAAACAATAACAGTGTGTGGATAGCAAAAGAAAATTGCTTTGGTGATCACTTTTCTCCCTCGCAAGAGTGAGGCATGAAACCAGTGTCTATAGACACGCCCACTCATCAATATGCATAAGTAGGCCCCAAAACAGCCTGTTTTTAGAAGTGTTATTAAAGGGACTTTTCAGAAGGACTAGAACCTCACAGGGAGATAGAACCTCAGACTATGTTGTTGGGGTTCTTAGATCAAATGGAGATGGAGAAAAATAGCATAATATTGGACCTTTAAGTTGAACTCAGAATGGCCATTTTCATTCAGAATTAGATGTTTACTACAATGTCATTTAAAAAAAATTTAAAGATGATTTCATATTTATTCTGAAATAAAGGGGAATTAACGGTGTCATAAACGTAGCCATTGAGATATTCTCTGTTTGGGACTGAAATGCTGTTTAGTCTTGGATGTGGAGAACAAGGTAAACTCCTCCTGCTGCTGTTACAAGACCAAACCAATTAAAAGTGTTTAGATGAAGAGCAGTTTCAATAGGATTACTTGTGCATATCAAGAGCTAAGTGAGTGGGAGTTTGTTGCTAAATAGCGCGTCTGGCTTACGTGACATCATGCAGATCTCTTCACAGTGAGTCAGGACAGGAGTGCTGAACCAAAACCAACTGTTGACTCCCATCAGCACTCCAGCTTTCCTGTCCCACTGATCCAAGCCTTTGTGTGTGCACCTCCTGCTCAGTGCAGCGGAAAAAGCCTTTTGTTTGTGCGCCTCACGATAAGCTCAGTGTTGCCCATGGGCTACGTGGCTAATTTAGGCATAAGCTTCATCAGGGTTTAGCCTTCTCTAATCCAGGTTTAAAGTGACATGCAGTGCTGTGGTATTTATACCCACTTTCACTACTTTTAGTCTTTGCTTCACCAGATATTTACCTGCACGAAAGCTTCTAGCACTTTTATACACAATTGTTTTCTGAGAAAGTGTTTGTTTGTTCTTTTGTAGTAAATCAGTGATTTAAAATGATTTTTAATGCTGCACATTTGGTATATGGGTTTTACAAAGTTTACATGTTTTACAATTAGTTAAAAGTTGTTTGTTTTTAGCGAGTAAAATAACATGTAGATTTTCTATTTAATGTAGAAATTGAATCAATTTAATAAATTAGGATAAGTTAAGCGTTGCTTCTTGAAACTTAAACATTTCCAACCTTTTTAAGTGCCTACTAGCAATTATAATTAAGTCTTAAACGTTCAATTACGACTCAATTTTGATTACGATGATCTGCATTTTTCCCAATTACAATTTAAATTACAATTATTTTACCCCTGAAAATCAATTACAATTACATCCTCAATTACTGAAGTTCAAATTCAATTAATCACAATTACTGAGCCTTTAATAAATAACCCTTATAAAGCGTAACCTTTGTCTTGTTAGCTTTCTGTTCACATCTCTTATGATGATGGGTCTGTTTGATCCATGTCTGAAATCAGCTATAAAATACGCTAAAAAATATCATCTATCATCTTTATTATTATTTAAATAAATGGTCAAATGATCCTAAAGAAATACATATTAGTCATCGAACTGTAACATGGGTTTCGCTGGTTTGCGTTTAATTACATTTAAATGACAGTTTTTTATAAAATTTCCTTGATTACATATTATTTTCTGAACTCAATTACAATTCAATTATGATTACAAAAGCAACATATTTTTTTCAATTCCAAATACTTTTATAATTGCGTCATAATTGTAATTTATTATCAATTACAGAATGATAATTATAATTAACCCCAACCCTGCTGTGCATTGCACTTTTACTCCTCTTTTCTTTGGTGAGGTGTGACTTGAAATGATGTGGGGAACATTCCAAACAGGTTTTAGTTAGCTGGTTTATCATGACAATAAAAGGATGTGTTTTCATTGCACAGCCAACAATTATCTTTGGCCAACCCAACTCAGTCATTGAAGACATTAGGCAGTACGATAATGATGCAGCTTAACGTCACTGTTTAGTATCTGGGTGTGAATACGTGAGGAATCACTTGTATGAATTAACAGTTCTTTTAGCTTTGGAAACTAAATAAGAAATATAATATCTAAAGGCAAGTATCAAGTAGGCAAGGCAAATTTATTAGTATAGCGCATGTCATACACAAGGCAAGTCAATGTGCTTTACATGATCAAAAAGTGCAACATAAAACATTCAACAGCTTAAAAATCAAGAACATTAAAATTATTAAAGATTATTAAAATTAACAAATGCATTTCATCAACAACATTACCAGAAATCTTTTTTGGCCAATATGCTGATAATTTACAACTCATTTAACCAAAAACTAATGCAGATACTGATATATATAGAGTTACAGAGTCTCAACAACTCTGTCTCCACCCTTTCCTCTGCACACACCCAACACAGCATAACGTGGATGGCTGTTCATCATAGGAATGGGATCCACACAAGGTTCCTGCTGCTTAACAGAAGGTTTTCCTTGCCGCCATGATGAATTCATGTTGGGTGTGGGATACATATGTATGTGTATATACGTATATATGCATATGTGTGTATCCATAAAATGAAGAGTCTGTCCTTAAGACTGCTCTACTGTAAAGTGTCTTGAGATACCATTGGTTATGATTTGGCGCTATAAAAATAAAAGATTGATTTATTGATATATTTTGTCATTCACATCTAATTGCAGAAGTCATTTAGCTTCTGTAGTAGGGAGCCTCAACCCCACAATGTTTTAAAATCTGTTCCAATCACCAAAATAAGACTTGCAAAATATTTGGTAAATCAATTTATATTTATGGGGTCCACCTCAAAATCTTTACACATGCCCCATTATGAGTGAATATTTACGTTTAATATAACATTTAGGTTATTTTTTGCTGGAATAAATGATATATTTTGCTTTTACACAATTGGCATGATGAATTGATGATCTAGTAGTTATTTGTAATTTCTGTTTTATGTTCTTCAGGGAATCAACATAATTATTTATATATAATAATAATTTTGATTTAATAATATTTAATAATTTAATAATAAAATTATTTTTTTTCTGTTATTATTGGTGTGTTTTATTTTTTTCCACTTGGTGGACCCCATAAACAATGATGGAATTGGCTAATATTTTGTCTGGTTATATGTTTTTGATATTGGAACAAATTTAGATTGGGAACAGAAAGATATTAAAAAACAATTCATGCAGGGTTTGGTGCACCTCTATTCTGACGTATAATTAACCTATCCGATATTGATATCGGTCTGACATTAGCCTGAAAACAGATCGGATTCAAATTTCTGGATTTTTCGATTTTATTTTTTTTATTTTATTCGATTGTAGGATACTGTAGATATTATGTTGGAGGGCGGTCAGCCCAAAATGTCACGTTTTTTGGTGTATATTAAAAACTGAAATTGGGAGCTAACTACGCAGTTGTGCGGACCTTCTTTTCTTCTTAGCATTTTTGGACCTTTTGATCCAGCACACTGCCTCAAGTAAAAGGGAAGTGCGTGTTTTTTTGATTGTGCTAAAAAATATGTAACCAATTGGTTAATAATAAATGGGTCAGTTTTTCTCATACCTACTGTCGCTGACTATTCCACACTACAAAATGAGTTATTATTTTTATTAAAGAAAAGAGAGAAAGAGAGAGAAAAAAAAGTTAATAAAAACAAAGTATGTGTGGTGATATTGGTATCAGCCGATAAGCAAGGCTGCAATATCGGTATCATATTGGAAATGAAAAAGTTGTATCGGGACATTCCTAAGAATTACACAGCATACTCTTTGATAAAAATGATGGAACACTGATATTAGGGATGCACTGAAATTAAAATCCTTGCTCGAAAACAAAGGCTTTTGGCCTTTGTTTTCGAGCAATAAATTATTATGCCAATTATTAGTATAATCAAATTTATGGCTATGTAATTATGTACTAACCTCACTATAATTAAAGCAATGTAATTGTATAAATTGAAACGTGCCAGTGTTTTGGCTGAAAACAAGTTTTTGATTGCAAAATTTTCGCATCACTAGTAATAATTCTTTGTGCAAAACGAGAAAAACACTTCAACTTACGTTTTGTAAAGCATGTCATACTTATTCATGACAAGTGTTTTTAAACAAAACAATGATGATACTTGAGCTACTCCGCATTCTACTTAAAATAGTTACTAATTACTAACATTGTGTTTATAAGTGGCATTATGTGTCAGAGCTATATATGAGGAAAGAAATCAAACTATTTGGAAATGGGTGAAATTGAGTGAATAATTCTACTTTGAAATTGTTTAGTGCCTCTTACCTCCAGCAGCAGCAGCAGCTCCTCCTCTCTGCACACAAACACAGCCAGACTCTTTCCTTAACGCTTTCCGTCACCACGTAAAGATTGGAAGCCGTCCAATTCCACAACAGTCCGTTGTCGCTGCACAGACTGGTGTAGCATTAGCACGGATGCTAACAGCTGATGTCTGTAAACAATGTGTCTGTGGCTCCAAGCTGTGACTCCCAACACGATCGGCAGCAGAAAAAGTAGTGCAGTTTTAGCATCCAGTAGTGCAGTTTGCATTTACATATATGGCAATAAAGTATAATATATATTCTATATTAAACCGCAGTGTTGTTTTAGCTGTTAGATAGTTGGAGAGGGAGGCGCTCACATTCTTGGAGGCTGTGGTTAGCTGCTGTGGTTAGCTGTTCTCGTGCAGCGCCACAAACAGAATTGATGGACATTTGTTGGGTGGGAGGTGTGAGCGCCTCAGTCTGTCTATAAATCTGCGGCTCACGTTTTGTCTTTGTCTTCATTCAGCTTCCTTTCAGCTCTCAGTGTAGGTGAACTTGGCCGTGTGTTGTAATCCCTCATAAAATGTCTCCTTTCTCTCTCTCTTTCTCTCGTTCCAGTCAAGGGCTCTCGGCCAGGGAAGAACGTTCAGCTGACTGAGAACGAGATCCGCGGGCTTTGCCTTAAATCCCGTGAAATTTTCCTGAGCCAGCCCATCCTGCTGGAGCTGGAGGCCCCACTCAAAATCTGTGGTGAGTTTAATAAAGCGCTGCATTCCCTGCAGCAGTGAAAACATGTGATAAACACCAGCCAACAGCTTTACTGTAAACACACACACACACACACACACACTTCTGTCTGTGTGTCTGTGTCTGTGTCTGTGTCTGTGTGTGTGTGTGTGTGTGTGTGTGTGTGTGTGTGTGTGTGTGTGTGTGTGTGTGTGTGTGTGTGTGTGTGTGTGTGTGTGTGTGTGTGTGTGTGTGTGTGTGTGTGTGTGTGTGTGTGTGTGTGTGTGTGTGTGTGTGTGTGTCTCTCTCTTTGGAGAGGGTTACTTGCATTTTAAATCACATGATGGAATCGATGCTCTGCTTTGCTGTATGTCAGGGCATAGTGCAGCCTGGGGGCCACATGTGGGCTAGCCTTGTGTGGCCCCCAAGTTAGACACACGAAATGACTCAAAATGTACACAAAATGACTCCCAAAAAACATACATTTACAGCAAAATGTACAAAAAAAACAACAAATGTATAAAAAAAGACAACACATATATAAGGACAACACAAATGTATAAACAAAAAGCAACACAAATGTATAAAAAAAAATGGACAATAACATAAAATATACACAAAATTAATCCAAAAACACACTAAACTTTTTATATTTTCCTGGTAATGCTCAGATTGGTCATTATTCTAAATGCCGAGATGAATGTTATGTTTTTCAGATCAGATAAAATCACATTTTTGTTACTCTGTGATAAAAGGTCTCTGTCATAGTATGTGTGTGCTGCCCCTTGCAGGTGACGTACACGGTCAGTACTACGACCTCCTACGGCTCTTTGAATACGGTGGTTTTCCTCCTGAGAGCAACTACCTGTTCCTGGGCGACTACGTGGACAGAGGGAAGCAGTCACTGGAGACCATCTGCCTCCTACTCGCCTACAAGATCAAATACCCTGAGAACTTCTTCCTGCTGCGCGGAAACCACGAATGCGCCTCAATTAACCGAATCTACGGCTTCTACGATGAGTGTGAGTTCACTCACAGGAAACCAATGCTCGTATGTTCGGTTGTTTCATACGCACTAATGATTGGTTTTGTGTTTGTAGGTAAAAGAAGGTATAACATTAAGCTGTGGAAGACCTTTACAGACTGCTTTAACTGTTTACCTGTGGCTGCCATCGTAGACGAGAAAATCTTCTGCTGTCACGGAGGTAAGTTAATGTTCCAACCAAATGTATCACAATGTAAGGGTTTCATATCAGTTTTTTTAACCTCTTCAAAATAAGGAAAAAAAGAAAAAACTTCTGATTTAATCTTTAGCTTTAACTTATTCACTGTCAGCCATTTTCAGAGCAGCTAACCCCATATTTCCAGGCGTTTTAGATGATTTTCACTGATCTTTTGAGACCCACAGAATATTTTGTACTATGACAACCTGAAATCTGAAATTAGATTCTGAAAGATTAATTTCATCAGAAAAAAAGTGTTTCTAGCTTGTTTGGTTTTTCTGTAATCAGTAGTTGAATAGAGGCAAGTTTCACACAAATCGCCAGTTTGTGACAAAAAGCTGAGAAAAAAAGCTTTTTTCTGAAAAAACCTCTCAGTGACTTTAAAGCATTTTTTTTTTACTTTAAGAACACCTCAACATTGGTTACC
This sequence comes from Gouania willdenowi, assembly GCF_900634775.1. NCBI lineage: Eukaryota > Metazoa > Chordata > Actinopteri > Blenniiformes > Gobiesocidae > Gouania > Gouania willdenowi. The sequence goes on along the minus strand of NC_041051.1, from coordinate 31,748,758 downwards.
TTCTATAAAACACGCTGAGACCAGGCTTTTGATGACAAAATTATTATTTTGCTATCTGGGTGAGAATTGAATGGTTTGCTTACTGTATTTTGGCGTTCCTCCAAGTCTCCCCCGTCATTCTCCCCACACGCAACTTCCTCCTCCTCCCAGACATGTTGAGGCTCACCACTTGCTTTGTTTTTTGATCGTTTTCTCTCACCATCGTGACACTCTCAATAGTCCACTTAGTTCCACACATGTTCTGGTTGTGTGTGAGCTTCAGCATCAACTCTTGTAGCGCCGTTTTCTGTCTTGTAAACTCTTTTCCTCTTCTTCTGCCCATCACGGGTGATCTCTCATCCAAAGGTGTGCTGCTGCCATCATCACTGTCTCCTAGCAACCCCCAGCCGAAAAACACAATTTACGTCTTTAGACAGTCAATGAGTTAAGAAAAAGTCACCACAACTTTTGCATACATCCCCCAGAATGCCTTAGTCGATACAATTTCAGCACAAAACATACGTATTTTTATGAATTATTTTGTGGTGTGGAATGTTAGAAAAGGCTTGATGTTCCTCAGAACAATAGTCAGTATGAGAACCAGTGACTCATTGTTAACCAATGGGCTACAGACAGTTTTTAAAACAGTTCCCTGTGGTCTAATTGACATATTTGTCATTGAGTGGAAGAGTAGGCGATTATTACAGGTGCATAGCGGAGATGGGACGCACACACACACACACACACACACACCTGTGTCTACCAACCCACTGAAACGGACAGAAATGTCTGGTATTAAAGAGAAAGTATGAGTGCCTCCCTCCACTCTTCCCTCTTTAATCAGACTCTTCTTCACCCCGCGGCTGCACTGGCTAAAACTAGCTCTGGCGACGCTAACGGCAGACGCTAACTACGCTTTCGTTTTACTGGTAGTCATCACTCCTTTGCTAGCGATAAATACAATGGCGGATTTTTGCAAAAGTTTTCATGAGGTTGGGTGGAGTTACCAGTGGAGTGGAGGGTATTTTCTTTCCTGATTTGGTTTGTGATGTCACAAACTTAAAGAATTTGAAACTGAGCAATTTTCTCTGTGTTGTAAGACTTGCACAGACCACAAACAACTGGATGGATTTATTTCACATTTCGTGTGCTGGTAAACACTCAAGTTACCTCGTGTTCAAAAAGACTGCAAAAGTGGATTTTTCATAATTTGTCCCTTTAAACTGATTTCCAATATTTGTTCAGCTCATATTGATCATTGTGTGAAGAGACAAGTTATCAAGACACAGTACAGTTGAATAGTGACTCTGTGTGACCTATGTTCCAGGGCTATCCCCCGACCTCCAGTCCATGGAGCAGATCCGCAGAGTGATGCGACCCACAGACGTTCCCGACCAGGGTCTGCTGTGTGACCTGCTGTGGGCCGACCCCGACAAAGACGTGCTGGGCTGGGGCGAGAACGACCGCGGCGTCTCCTTCACGTTCGGCGCCGACGTCGTGGCAAAGTTTCTGCACAAACACGACATGGACTTAATATGCAGGGCGCATCAGGTGAGAAGCTTTAGGAGAGTTTACCATCGAGTGTCTTGTTTGCTTTGACTGAGAACCTGCTTTAACTGTTCCACCTAAACCTTTAAACAGTAAGGTTAGACAATGTCTTTTGGTTCAGAAATGAATCCCTAAAAAGGTTTCCACCAGGAATTTGTACCAGGAGGTGTAGGGGGATTGTGTGACAGTGTCAAAGGGGAGTCAGGGGGCTACCTCCTCAAAACATTTTTGAAATTTATAACTTTCTGGACACATTTTGTGAAGTAAAGTTTTTTTAAATTTTTATCTTGCAGCCTTACGTTATAGCCAAAATGAATTGGTGAACGGTCATGATGAGTTAAAGCACATGTGTCAAACTCAAGGCCCGGGGGCCAAATCTGGCCCTTTAGAGCAGTGGTTCTTAATTTCCCCCTTTCTCTAATTTTTGAATTCAAGTCCCCACTTTGTCTGTGAAAAAACCACTATAGAGCATAATAATGGAATTAATGAGTGATAACACACATTTTAAAGAATCTCATTTTGTAAATAAATAGAATGAAACAGTATTTAGTGCCTAATATATTTATTTATATTAGTTTTTATCATTTCCTTACATTTCCCTCCTTGTATTTTCACTTCATGTTCTAATCCAGATCATTTCTATAATCATTTTGTGTATTTTGTTGTTAGTTTCATTAGTTACTATATTTGTATCTAATTTTGTGTGCTGTTGGTATTATTTAATTATTTTTTGAGAAACACTGCTGTAGAACATTCAATTCGGCCCCCAGGAGAAAGTCAAAATGACAGCGAAAGAATAAATTGTGTAAATTAACAAATAATCCAGTTGTATATATAATGAAACTCCACAATACTTTTAGGGTCATGCAATTTTTTTCTTTTTTTTATATCACATGAATGCAGTCATTTTTTATTCCAAATTGTGGAAAGAACTCTCAATTTTTCCACAAACCTTGCAATTTCTCACAAACTATCCAACAAAATTCCTCTAAACAAGAAAATCATGAATTTTTTAAGTGAATTTAACAATATTGAATGTATATTGACTGATTCAAAGACACGCTTTTCAAATTTAAATTAGGAATCATGTGGGACACGCAGTAATATTGGGACTGTTTTTATTTTCATGCTGAATAACTAATTATGGAGACTAAATGGTCAGCTTCTCACCACTTTGTAATATTTCATAATTCGTTCCATCCTCAGGTGGTTGAAGACGGCTACGAGTTTTTTGCAAAGCGCCAACTCGTCACTCTGTTCTCGGCTCCAAACTACTGTGGAGAGTTTGACAACGCCGGTGCCATGATGAGCGTGGACGAGACGCTCATGTGCTCCTTCCAGGTGGGTTCAACGCTAATTAACCAAACATGTACAGACTACCACTGCTTTCCTAAGGGAGGCGACGATGTGCCCCCTACAGTAGAGGCTCTGTATTTGTACCAGGGTCTGTGGGATGTAACCATATCTAAATCTCACGGTTCGGTATAATCACGGTAGTAACCTCACGGTACGATAATTATTGTTATTGTAGGAAAGCTCACGGTTTTACAGGAAGGCTCACAGTTAGCAGCAATGCTAACAATAACAAGAATTATGACTATAAAAAAAGTTTGTTCACCATTTTGACAGTATTTGTCATACTTTTACATTCATGACATTAGAAACTGAATACTGCCTACTACTAACAGATACAGATTATTTCGATAAAGTGCAAACATTCAAATCGAGAAAAAATATATCTGAATAAATCAAAGTAGTGCAAACTTCTTTATTCTGTGTTTAGCTTAATTTGAGGTTTTTCTAGAGAAAAATGAACAAGTCAACATTTGAGGTTAGGACTAGAACTAATCTTGTCAACATTCATTCATTTATTTATTTATGTATTTATTTATTTAACATGGACAATGCAATTCAACATAGATACAAAATAAGTGTGCAACTCCTGTCCCTGGTTGGGCTTTTTTTACATTACAGTGGAGTAACGGTAAAACTAACCCACCCACTATACAAAGAGTGGAAAACATGCATTACTTTGCACACAAAACAACACTTGTACTGTGGTTATTTTATTGACTTTAAATACATTAAAATAAACGTGTGGAATTACCATTTGTAATTATCTAGTACAGTAAATATGTAATCAGAGCTGCGGTAATAACAGTATGTGAAATCTTGAATAAAATGAAACATATTATAAAACACTAAGTACGGCTTATGAACAGGTTAATATATATTAAATATCTAGAACTAGATTAAAACTATAACTAAAAAAGAAACAATCTAAAATAAATAATATTTTGTCCTTGTGGAGTTGTTGTTGTTTGGTCACAGCACCCGGACTGATTTAGTAATTACACCACCATCCACCATGTTTCCTTTCCCCTCTGACCTCGCACTGGCCATTGGCTCAACCTCCTGTAACCTATGATGACGACACCGCAATGCATTATGGTACTTGTGGTTTACTCTGAAATGTCCACTAAAACCAACCAAAAAACGTATTTTTAAGTGCAACAGCTCATTATTTTATACCGTGACATAACCATGATGATATCGAGGCACTTTTAATACCGCGATATCGTCAGTACGTGACATTTCTAGAAATGAATTTGAAAAATGATCATAAGTCTATACAGTTTGGAAACATTACAATTTACCTTAAAAGACAAGACCGTCACACATGGTCAGAGTATGTTAAAGGTGTGTTTTTAATGTTTGTCTTGCAGATGGATACCTTTGTTTAAAGCTGCTTTTATCAGATTAAGACATTGTAGGCCCCATAATCAATAAATCAACAATAATTTGCTCGAAAAAAAATAAAAAAAAAGGTGTAAGTTTAGGTTTGTAAAGACTGTTTATTTATATTGTTGGAAAGGTTTGGCACATTGTATTGTGGGTAATGGAGTCCTGTAGATGGATGCATAGAAGTGTTTTTACTTGATTCTTACTCTTATTGTATTGTGTATCAGTCTCTTTAACTTTTTTTTTTTTCTTCTCTCACAGATTCTAAAGCCAGCAGATAAGAAATTGTATCCTTATGGCGGCGGGGCGGGAATGGGATCGGGGAGGCCTGTCACCCCGCCACGAAATTCAGCCAAGGCGTCAAAGGCTAAAAAATAACAGCCGCTGATTCCCCCCCCCCCCCCCTCCACTGCAGCGCTCCGTTCCATTCCCTCTTCTTCCCAAAGTGTCCCAGGGTTCGATTTTTTTGTCTATTTGTTTGGCTCGCTGCCTAAACGTTCTCTCTGCGAGTGTGTGTGTGTCTGTGTGTGTGTGTGAGATCACGGGGTGCAGCTGTGTTTGAATGAGGAGCCTCAGCTGTTTATGTTGAGCTCGCCACTGTTTAACGCTAAACAAGCTTTTTGTACGACTTGTTTCTGAAATCTGTGTGTTTGTGTGTGTGTGTGTGTGTGTAACGGGGCTGAGCACATGCATACACCACCACCACAACAACAAAAACAAACACTGGGTTCACGTGCTGCTCAATCCTCAGCTGAAAAAAAAAAAAAAGAAAATCATTCATGGATGTATTATGGATCTCCTGTCATTTTTTTTTCTTTTCTTGTAGATTTGTTAATTAAACCCGGGTATTTTTATTTTGTTTTGTTTTGTTTTTTTTAAATTCCATGTCCATCAGTCGTGACATTTTGACAAACGCAATAAAAATGAGACTTCTTTGTTTTTTTTTCTTTTCTTAAACTCTTGAATCTTTATTTTCCATCATCAAAACTTCTTGTACATATTTTAATGAAGTTCAACTCAAAAGTTGGGACGGATGCTAAGTGCTAATGCTAATGTGGTATGGGTCGGTTTTCAGTGAGAAAAAAAGGTTGGTCGTGTCACGTTTGCAGGCAAACAGAAAAAAACCAAAAGTTTCTCACTGCAGATTAGATGAGACGTTGTTTTGGTTCCCACATGGTGTTCACGTGCAAGCATGAAATGTTGAGTTTTCTGTTACCTCAGACCCAAACCATCACATCATAGTTTAATTTATTTATATTTTTATCAATTGAAAACATTAAAAGCTCCTTTATTTCTCGGCTAAATAAAGATCCAACGCGACTGTTTTACTGTCCTTTACAAAATGTTTAGACTTTTTCAGAAATGGGATTTGAATTGTTTTCTCTTTGTTTTTTAGTTTAATCAAAGCTGAAAGTGAATAAACTATTTGTTTTATGTACATCATCATGCTGCTCACTTTGTTTGCCATCGTCACGTCTGTCTCGTCACTCGGCTGCTTTTAGGGTCACGTAGAAGATGAAATCCATCGTGGGATTTCTCTCAATAGTCATTGATCATAGTTTTGGTTTTCACAGCTCAAATATGGCTTTTTAGCTGTTTAGATCATCATATATAGATATTATCTTTAAGTTTAATTTCTTTTTTCTCTCCTTTCCCCCCATGTCTTTCCTTTCCTTTTTTCTCTTTCTCCTCTATTTTAAATAGATCATTCTTTATTCATGCTTAAATAACTTCCTGTTAATATAATCTGCCAATATCTGATGATTAATTAATTCCTCGTTTATTTTTTTGTATGAATGCATAATAAACACTTCACATTCAAACATTAAATCACAAACTCGTTCAGCATTCCACTTCACCAACATCATCACCTTCATTTATTTATTAATCACTTCATTCCTCTTTGCGTTTAACTTTGATTAATAATGTCTGAATATAATTTATGGACCACACGTTTGTTTATATGGATCAGATTAAAGATATTATCGATACATATGTGCGACGGTGTGTTCAGGCCACTTTTAAACAAAAAGAAATCTGAGCACTTTGAGATTAGTCGTATTTCAGAACAAAGTCGTGATTTTATTAGTTGTAATTTCATGAGAATAAAGTCGAATCTTAAATAACTTATAAAACGAATTATCCTTGGGGTCAATTTGACACTGTTCAAAGTTTATCATTCAAAAAATGAGAAACAAGTTTGTTTTTTGTTCCGTATTTCATGACTTTAAAGAAATATTGTGAAATTTTATGCTTATTGTGCTGAACACAATATTACGACTATAATCTTGAAATATTGTATTAAAATACAACTTTATTCTCATAAAATAAAAATTTCAATCTTAAAATATTACGACTTTATTCTCGGAATATTATTACTTTAATCTTGAAATATGACTAATCTCATAAAATTGCGATGTTAAAATACGGCTTTATTCTCATAAAATAAATGTCTATTTCAAAATATACGACTTTAATCTTGAAATATTTTGACTTTAATCTTATAAAATTACGACGTTAAGATACGACTTCTCGTAAAATTACAATTCTCAAAATATGACAATGTTAAGACAACTTTGTTTTTCTATTTTATTGTGGAACTGATTTGCTGTTGTACATGTGGGATATATCACAAAAAAAATAGACAATAAAATAATTAGAGTTCTATACCGTGAACTAAAAATAGTCTGCGTATGTCGGTATCTAATATAACCCAAATTTTTAAAAGGAAGTGTTTGGACCCTAATCATCTTTTTTGGATCCAAATGACTCCATCGCACTCAACTTCCATAACTGATGAAGATTAAATCATTATTTTAATATGTTAAGGTCTCATTTATTCAGACAGCTTTTTTCAGGAAATTTATTTTGATCTCTGGACATGTTTAGACTGCCAAATGTCAGTCTCCCTCAGAGGCATCTACTAATCGCTTTGATGTGTCCTGAGTTCTTTCTGAGGAGATCAAAGTAAACTTGTCTAAATAAATGAAACCATAAGCTTTTTTTTCCAAAGAAGACAAAATCAACTTGCAATGATTATTTTGTACGTAATTTGATCTGTATTTTCAGTTCTGATCACGTGCTGATAAATGGTGAATTTGTAAACAATCAAACTTTACTGCACTGTTAAAATTTAAATGCTGATGGTTAGCATAGCATTAGCATTAACATGAAGTAATCACCGCTGTCTGGATCTTCCAGTGTTGATCGGGAATCATTTGTTTTCCTGTGTCTTTGTACTCGTGTCCAATCAGGTCGCTCCATGTTTAAAACCTTCCATCTGTGTCACAGCGTGGACGCACGTACATTTCTTGTGAATGTAAATAAATATAACAGACTCAAACTGTCTAAACATGAGGGGTTTCAGGGTAGTTTAAATCATCCTATATCAACTATAATTAAGGCTTTTAAATCTATTTATGTCGGAGATTAATAAATGACTTTATTACACGCGTTTTGTTTTGTTTGACCAGGGCTGGGAGCATCTAAAACATGCAGGACAGCAGCTCTCTAGGACCAGACGTGAGCAGCACCCCCGTCTTGTAGAAATGGTCAAATAAAAACACTGCAGTTGAGTTCATTAGATTTCTTACGTTTTGCTAATTTTCACTTCTACGGAGAAAGATTAGGGCCAATTTGGACGGAGGAAATAATTTTGGGCAAATCGAGAATAAAGTCAAAATGTTCAGATTTAAGTGGAAATTTTAAGAATAAAGTTGAAATATTATGTTGTATTAAAGTCGAAATGTCTGCTTTCGTAGATTTGACTTAATTTTCGACTTTAATCCCAACATACACTTTATTTTTACATTTCAACTTTAATCTTGACATTTTGACTTAAATCTCGATATTTTGACTTTATTCGAGAAATTTTTACTTTAATCTCGACATTTCAACTTTATTCACAAAATTTAAAATTTGATTTTGACATTTCGACTTTAATCGATATTTTGATTTATCCTCAAAATTTTGACTATTGTTGACATTTTGACTTGATTCTCGAAATTTCAAGTTTAATCTCAATATTTTGACTTTAATCTCGACATATTTCAACTATATTCACAAAATTTCAACTTTTATTTTGACATTTCAACTTTATTCACAATATTTTTTTTATTTTGATATTCTCGGCATTTTGACTTTATTTTCTAAATTTTAGCTTTAATCTTGACATTTCCACTTTATTCTCAAAATCTCAATTTAAATCTCGACATTTTCACTTTATTCTCGATTTGCCCAGAATAAATTCCTCCATCAGAATTGGCCCTAATCCTCTTCCGTACTTGTCGGCTGGAATTGGACACCCCTGTTTTGGATCAAATTTGGCACAACTTCTAAATAAATGTGGGTTCTTTTTTGCTTTTTTTTTTTTTTTTTAATGCTTTGAATTCTTAACATTTACATAAATTAATCTTTAGGTAAAATAAATAAAACTGACCGTTTTCTTTGATGCACTTACTTTATAGATCGCGATATACGGCCTTTAACCTAAGCTGATTGGCTGTTAGGAATCACATATTACTAAGTAACCATGGTAACTTGCTCCTCATCCTTTCATGTAACAGTCACATTATTTGATAGGTGGTCGAGCAGCGTGCGAGGAACTTTTAAATCTTTCACGTAGATTTTTCAGTCATTTCTGAAAAAGTAATGTGCGCTAAATTCACATCAAGTAAGATAAACTCAGGAAGTCGTATAAAAATAAAAGTGCAATGACTAATAAAGAGGCAGGCGTGTGTGTACATTACTGCATAGTGTGTGTGTGTGTGTGTGTTTAAGGTGTCAGTTATAGATGTACAGACGGACGTTTCCTTTGATTTGTTTTGATGGTGAAAGTTTGAAGTGGACACACACACACGTTGAGTTGATAAAAGAAGTTTCTCTTCACTTTCATCATCTGCTTTGATCACGCTTCGCTACACTGACGGCTAGCGGTAAGAGTCTGTCCTCTGATCTGTCTTTCTCAGATTGTTTACAGACCAAGCTAACATTAGCTTAGCTATGCCTGCAGGCTTTCCTAGTGTAGGATTTTATTTTATTTTCTTAACCAATCAGGGACGTTTTGCACCGTGCACTGTCGCTGGATGTAAAACAGGTCGGAATATTATTATTACTATAATTAGCAACTGAGTTTAAATGTATTTTCATTTGTATTTCATTTTGTTTTCAAAGTTGATCATGAATTGTCTCTGTTACACATGTAGAAATAAAATCTAGTATTTGTACTTCTTGTGTGCGTGACATCTGTTTTCTACACAAATACACAAACGCCAACATCTGGGAAAATGTCCATTAACAATTGTACATTTATTTTTTTAGCCCTGGGAAAGTTAGAATTCTGAGGAAAAAAAGAATTGAAAGTTGGAATTCTAAGAAAAAACCTCAGAATTTAAAGTTGGAATTCTGAGAAAAAAGTCAGAATTCTGAGTTTAAAGTCAGAAATGTAAGAAAAGAGTCAGATTTTAAAGTTGGAATTCTGAAAAAAAAATTCAGAATTTGAAGTTGGAATTCTTAGATAAAAAGTCATAATTTGAAGTTGGAATTCTGAGAAGAAAAAAAAATCTAAATTTGAAATTCTGCAGAAGGGGATCTCAATCTTAGGGTCAGAAAACACAGGGAGGGAGTCGCCAGATGCCTTTCAGAAACTTAAGATTTTTTTTTTTTTTTAAATGTAAAATTTGAGCCCATTTTTGCTAATTTTTACCTTTTTCTGCAACTTCACCAAACTTTTTATATTTGAATCTATTTTCATCACTTTTTCTTGCCATATTTTTTTGTTTTTTTCCACTTCTCCATCAAATTTCAATGTATTTTCTGCACATTTTTCTACTTTCCAGACATGTTCAGCACTTATAAACCCTTTTTACCACTTTTCCACCTAATGTCACATATGTTGACTCATTATTGTCACTTTTAACATCTTTTCACCATATTTCATGCATTATATTGCCAATTCAACCCCATTCTCATTTTGTCATGCCCATTATTTTTCAGTTTGAACTAATTGTTTCACTTTTTTAATTACATTACCCAATTCTCCCTCCCACATTTCTGTCACTTTTAAGCCAATATTGACACTTTGAACACTTTTTCTGTCTCTTTTTGGTCACTTTTAATCCATTTTATTTCTGAATAAAACAAGGATTTACATCTTTTAGATACTATGGGCCAACTAATAATAGTAAACGGATAACAGTGGATATTATTCAGATGAATAAATAAATGTGGTTATCACAGATTCATAGAACAATGGACCATCATTTTACTGACTTTATGGATGGACCCCAAAAATCTCTCCCCTTTATCCCCCTTATAGATGGTCCTGTCTCCACATGACTGTTCTTCAATGTTCATGTCTGTGTTCAACCACCTTCAGCTACAGTGGGGGTCCCCGCTCTCAGGAACCTTAATTTACCAATGAAAAGGTTGAGAACCACTGATCTACAGAATGAATCTGATGAAAAGCTTTCAGGAACAACTAAAAACATAATCACAAGAAATGTTCAAGTGTCCCAATACTTTTGTCCATGCAGGAGGAGAATTAATCAAGGCTAGATTTGATAATCAACCTTTAATTAAAAAAAAAAAAAACACATTCAATATAAAACAATGTAATACAGTGTCCTTAGAGTTTTCTGAAACAACAAAAAGAACTGTGTTAAACTTTAAATGAACACCATTACTGCCCTCTACAGGTAGAAATGTGAACACGCTGCTGTTATTTATGGAGGAGGAGTGGCAATTTATACTATTAGCTTTAGTTTGAAATCCTGGAACAGCCAATCATGTCTCTTGGATTTGCATATATATATATATATATATATGCAATCACGATTAGACAATTTCTAAATGCAACCTGTTAACAAACTGTATAATAATAATAATAATAATAATAATAAACGATGTAATAAAATCCTGATTTATCACATTTAATCCTTGTTTAATGTGTAATCATTATTGTGTTAATATAATAATTGTTTTGGTCTCTGTTTACTTTTTATTTGATTTTATTTTTTGTTTACTTTTTAATCATGTACGTGTCTTTTCTTTAGGTTTCTTTTCACCTCTTTATAATTTCTACTTGAAACCACTGTAACAAAAGTCATTTCCCCCTGGAATAAATGAAGAAAATAATATAATAACATTTAATACAATACAATAAAATAGAATATAACATAATGCAATATAATATAACATAATAAAGACAAGGAAAGGCAAATTTATTTTTATAGCGCATTTCACACACATGGCAATTCAATGTGCTTTACATAAAGAAAAAGTGCAACAGAAAACATTCAACAACTTAAAAATCAAAAAGAACATTACAAACAGCAGTAAAAACATTTAAATATAATATACATATTATAACGTAATGTAACATAATAAATTAGAATATAATATATTTTTAATATAATATAATGGAATATAACTTAACATAATATATATAACATAATGTAATGTAATATAATATATGACATAACGTAATATAATATAATGTTTAAAATCCATCTAATCTTTATTTACCAAACCACACTGTGAAACGTAACCGAACATGCTACCATTCCTCGGTTTGGGTTTCTAACCTTTGCACACTCTTCAACCTAACTATGCAGACAGGGGGAGGGACTCTCGAGGGGATGCTTCAAACGATTACGACCAATCACGGCGCTCCAAATGCGCCTCTGCGTTTCATTTGTAAAATTAACCTTGACCTCGACGAATAGCGCACCACGTGGGCGTGGCCGCGGCGCCGTTGGGTCCCACTGGAACCGTCGCTCATCAACTTTTACTACAAGACGAGGCTTTTTATGAAGCTAGTTAGCTGCTATTCCAAACACCCAGACTGCTCAATACTGTGGCCGGAGGAGGGCCGTGTTCCCGCAGTTTGAAACCAAGTGTGGGATTTACCGTGTGCAACGGAAACCACAGACGGGAGGAGACTCCATTTTTGTATGCGGCTGCTTGGATATACGTTGTGAAACTAGGTGGCTACGATGCTAAGCTAACTTTCCCTCCTGGCAGGTGAGCAGCTTGCGACGAACTGTTCTTCTGACGATCATTCCGTGGGCTACAACACACTCCCAGGTGGGTTTTTAAAGCGCTGCGGCTTCGTGTGCATCCTGGTTGGACAGATATATGCGTTTGCGGCGGTGCACACAGATGTTAAAAAATGGATGCGGTGCAGGGTAGCATTAGGCCGCTAGCTCTGCGTTAGCCTCCATCAGCCCTCAGCAGCTGATAACAGAGCACTTTCACAGCAGGGCTAATGGAGGCTGTTGCAGATGCATTCCTCAGTGTCAGACACACGCACACGCTCAGTAATCACAAGCCTAACATATGCACTTTATTTTTTATACCCTCTTACAGCTGGGGTGTGATTATTGTGCATAACATCGGCTTTTGCATTGGACATCAACACGGGGCCCGCGGGCTCCAGGTAGCCCGCAGTAGGATGCATTAAACCGAGGGCTGCACGATTATGGCCAAAATGATAATCATGATTATTTTTTTATCCATATTGTAATTATGATTGTAATGACAATGATTTATCATATTCGGGAAAAATCTGTGTTTTTAATGCACTACTTCTAAACAAACAACATGCTTACAGTGTAACATTCAATTTTAAATTTGAGTTATAATTTAAAAAATAACCCAATAATTTAAAATGTACCAAAGGCTAACTGAATAAATACACTAATACAGTATTTAAATGTAAATATTGCAGAAGATCAGTTTAATTTAATCGTGGCAACTGAAATCATCACGATTAAAATTTGATTAATTGTGCAGCTCTAATCAAAGTTCACATTAAAAAAATACAAACTAAATAATACAAAAACATTTAACCAGGAAAACATATTAGCCAATAATAACAGAAAATATGCATTACAGTATGTTGTTGTTTTCCTGAAGAACATAAGAAAACAAAAATCACAAATTACTGCTAGATGATAGGGCTGCACAATTATGTCCAAAATTATATTCACGATTATTTTTGATCAATATTGTATTTGCGAGTATAATCACAATTATTTATCATTTTAAGGAAATGTGTTTTTATTACACTACTTTTAAACAAGCGTGTACAGTTTACAGTGTAAAATGAAGCTTTAAATTATTCTTAAAAAAAATTTACATTTTTGAAATTGTGTATTTATTAAAGGCTAGCATAATATTATTTCACTTGCTGGCAAAGTTTTTTTTTTTTTTTTTTTGTTTTTTTTTAAATTATATCATGTGTATAAAATATTTGAAGGGTTTTTTTTAAAATAAATATTTGAGTATTACTCATTGACATGTACCGATAAGTGATGTGGATGTTATATAAATAAATAAGGAAAGATGTGCAATGCTTAGAACAGGGTTATTCAACCTTTGGGTTGTGACCCCATGTGGGGTCTCCTGGAATGTTTAATTCCGGTAATTGATGTTGCTGATTAATTTTTTATTTACTATTCTTTTCAAAAATTAAAACACAATCTTAAACAACTGTATTCTATATTTTCACTTTCTGAAATATAAATATATAATATAATATGTGTGTGTGTTCCAAAAATGTTTGGGGAGCACTGGCTTAGAGTCGCATTATAAATGATAATGCTGCTATAAAATCAAAATGGGTTTGTAGAAAATAAATATGATCACAGGATAGTTTGGTTTTAGTCAGTGGTGACTGTAATTTTGTAAACATTTATGTTTTTATTTCTAGAATTTCAAACGGCTCACGCAAATAAGACTTTAAAAATAGCCTATTTCTACAGTTTTCATTCTCGAGCTTCAGAATGTATTGTTTTCCAGTGAAATGATAGTAAAAAGATGCTTTGGTCTTTATTTTCTGCAACTACAGAATCCTGGAGCTTTACTTTCACTTTAGAAAGGAGATCCTGACCTAGTTACCATCCAACATGACGGGCTGCGTGACAATGCAGCGTTTGTGCTTGTGTGCAGATGTCAGCTCATGTGTAATTCTGATATACAGATAAAAACACACAAATCGACAACATGAATACACGCATTGACTCCAAAAATACACAGAAACACAATTCAACTACAAAACGTGACTCCAAAAGCACAAGAAAACGACAACAAAAATTCACTAAATGAGTCCAAAAATGCACAAAACAAGACTCGAAATACAAAAATGACTCAAGCGACAACAAAAATGCACTGACTCCAAAAATGCAGAAAATTATTCAAAAACTACAAAAAATCTCCCAAAATGAGTCAAAATAACAATCGAAATACAAAAAATGACTCACAAAATGCACAAAAAGACTCCAAAAGGACACAAACTACAACAAAAATACGCAACACAAGTCCAAAAACACACAAAACAACAATAAGAATATGAAAAATGACTCCCAAAACACAAAACAACAATGCACAATGACTACCAAAACACGCAAAACTGCAAACAAAATTACTCCAAAAACACAAAACAACCAAAATGCACAATGATTTAAAAAAAAAAAAAACACTTGCAAAATTACAACAAAAATGAAGATGCACTAAAGCTTTTGTTCATCTTGTATTAATGCTCAGTTATGTTGATATTGTGTTTCTCTGATGACATACAATCACATTTTTGTGCCCGTCTGGATTAGAGAAATCACTTGTTTGTCTCCCATTATGGAGACACAGCCTTTGTTGTTGTTTGTTCTTGTGGTCGGTGCTTAACTTTGACCCGTGTGTGTGTGTGTGCGCGCGCGCTGACAGCATGCTGATGGTGGGAGGCAATGGACAGCTGCAGTAGAATGAGTGTGAAGGAGCTGTGTGAAATAGATGACCTGGCCACTGGTTTGGTGCTGGATCCTCTCCTGGGCTTCAGCACCCACAAGATGAACATCAGGTAAGCAGTCGCTCCTCATGTTTGATCAGTCACATGCTGTGTGTGCTGAAACATCATAAATATATGTTACACAACTCACACTTTAGTTGGTAGAAGCTCTGCTTTTACTTTTCAGAGTTTTACACATTTCCACGTCAGTTTCATCTGCTTTTAACTCATCATATTTTATTATTACAGGCTGTTAAAATGTACCAAACATGATTAATACAAGTAATTTAAAAGATATGGCCAGACAGTTGTACCACGTGATATTTTGACACTTAACAGAATAAATGACAAATAAGTAACGTTAAAAAATGAAAAAAAAAATAAAATCAAAGTGAGCGCATATATACTAAGTTACTACACATTTGGTATCATTTTATACATTTAAACCTTTTCTAACTAAAATAAATGCAGTTAGATGGAATATTTTGGCAGCACGTCATTGACACTGTTTTATTTTCATATTTCGCTGTATTTGTGCTGAACACATTAAGGATTTGCGCAAGGTTTGACGTCTGTTTGTTTGTTTAAGTTGCTACACATTAGACCAGCTGTTTTACGGAGGAAAATACCTGTAAATAATAGATGATCTTGTCCCAAAACATGTCGGTAATGGTTTAGTCTGTGTCGTACAGCTGTTTCTATTTCAGGAGGCGAACTCATATTTTACATTCCCGTCTCTCTGACCAGCAGTTTATGGTGAATAACTTCATGTAAATGTGTGATATTGTCCCAAAACATGTCTGTCAGGCTATATTCTGACACCGTGCAATTTCCACTTAATTTTGTTAAAAAAATTAATTAAATAAAATAATAACAATAGTCATTTTTGTTAAAGGAAGTATTCCAATCACAAATAAGAGTCTCTAAATAGAGAAGTCGCTCAAATATTTATGGGCAAACAGCCAAAAAAACTGAATGTTTTTATGCATTTTGCTGTTATTAATATGTCTTACTTTGACAAAATCTTAGTGAAAGTTTTAGCTGTGATGGACTGGCTCCCTGTCCATGGTGTACCCCCGCATCCAGGGCCCTTTGAGCACTGGAGATGAGGACCAGCAGACCCTGAACTGGAACAAATGGGTCAGAAAAGGAATTATATGACAGAAAATATACTTCATCGACATATTTTGGGAGAATACAACTCATTTAAAAAAATATTTTTCTTTATTTAAAAGGACAGCAAGTGTTTGAAAGAAATAAACACGCTTATAGCTCACATACTGTTTAAAATCTTAATCTCATGAAACAACAACAAAAATACGCAATAACGCTAAAAATACAAAAGAACAAGTAAAATGCAAAAAAAGACTAAAAACAGAAAACGACGACAAAAATGCACCAAATGAGTCCAAAAACGCACCAAACACCAATTTTAATACAAAAAATTACTCCAAGAACATGTAAAACAGCAAACAAAACAACCAAAAGTGTAGAAAATAACTTAAAAAAATGAAAATACACAAATGCAAACACCAAGCACAAAAATGACTCCTAAAGCACACAAAATGACAACAAAAACGCACAAAATGACAACTAAAAAGGACAAAATGACAACAAAAATTCACATAATGAGTCCAAAAAGGCTTCAAACAACAACCAAAATGTCATTAAGACTCAAAAAACAACCGACAACAAAAATGCACTAAATGTGTCCAAACAACAACAAAAACACACTGACTCCAAAAACACACAACAAAAAATCCCTCCAAAAGCTCACAAAATGACAACCAAAACACACAAAGAAAAAAAAAAAGTGTTTCTCTGATGACGTTACAAACACACGTCTCGTCTCTTGATTAGAGAAATCACTTGTTTTGTCTCACATTATGGAGGCTACACTACAGACACATCAGATCAGGTGTGTTTTGACTACATTTGTGTATGATTTTATTGCAGCAGTGTGTGTGTGTGTGTGTTTACAGTGTGAGGTGGAATCTCTGCCACTGCTGTCACACTGTGTTTACCTGTGAACACACACTGCTGTGTTGTTGACCACTTCTTCTTGGACCAAAGTGTATGTTTACAGACGAGTGTGATCACGCCAGCACACACACACACACACCTGCCTTTGAGGTGTATCTCAGACTAACACACACACATTAACACATGGTCAGCACTTTGTTTCAGAATTCTTTTTCTATGACTTCACTCTTTATAACGCTTCATTTTACAGTGTAATATTTTCACTAGTGTTTATGTTATTTTATTTATACATTTGTGTGTGAGCAGGATAATTTTTAACCAGAGAGAGACATTGGGTCATTTTAGTTTGGGGGCCAAACATGGACCACATATTTTTAGGTGGAAAAAACAAAATAAACATTAATGTGCCCTTGGTTTTCTACGTATAAATGATATATAAAATAATCAAGAATGCCAGTATATCAGGCCCTACAGGACTTTGACTGACATTTCCCTGATCTTTGGGAATTTGGTGCAATTTCGTGAATAACTTAAAGATTATTTGGCAGATTTTGGGGAAAATAATTGATAATTTAATAATCCAGATAACTGACAATATCTGGAAAAGAGTAGATTTTGAGTTAGCACTGTCTGTAAAGAGGTATATATCTATATTCTTAATAAAAAAAATTATATATAGGGCCACTATTATTGTTTTGTCATATTTTATCTGCTTCATTGCACTATTTTTCTGGTGTCTTTTAGGTATTCTGTGTTGCCTTTTTTTTTTTTTTTGGCACTTTATCTGAGCTGTCATGACAATAACTTTCCCCGCTGCGGGATAAATAAAGTTACTCTACTATGTGGAGACAGGACCATCTATAACGGGAATAAAGGGGAGAGATTTTTGGGGTCCATCCATAAAGTCAGCAAAATGATGGTCCATTGTTCTATGAATCTGTGATAACCACATTTATTTATTATTTGCTCCATCCTATATAGTCATCTTAAATATGTACATCCTTGTTTTGATCAGAAATAAAATGGGTTAAAATTGCAAATGAGTGGGGGAAAAACTTTTAGTTTAAACTGGCAAATAATGGACATGACAAATCTTGAATGTGCTTAAATTAACAAAAAATAAGGATGAAAGTGACAATAATGGGTCAACATATGTGATATGAGGTGGAAAAAGTGGTGGAAAAGGGTTTATATGTGCTGACCTTGTCTTGAAAGATGAAAAAATATGCAGAAAAGGCATTGAAATATAATGGAGAATTAGCAGAAATAAGGGTCATGTAACAAAATGCATTAAAAGGAGCAAAACTATGGCTAGAAAAAGTGATGAAAATGATTTAATATATTGTACAAGTTTGGTGTCGTTGCAGAAAAAGGTAAAAATAAGCAAAAAAAATGGCTTTAATTGTTGAAAACACAAATATTCCTAGTTTCTTGAAGGCATCTTGGCGACCCCCTCCCAGTGTCTCGTGACCTTAAATGTGGTCCTGACCCTAAGGTTGAGAACAGCTGACCTAAATAAAGTCCTTTCTTCTGGACATTGAAACACTTAATGATGTATTTGTTCCTCCTGGACGTGGTTTGACGTCCCTGGTCTAAGGAAAGCTCACAGACTATAAATGTTAACTACTGTGGTGTTTCTGCATGTTTTCATCCTTGTGATCTTCTGCTCCTCAGTCCTCCACCAGAGATCCGGCGCTGGGGGAACCTGAAGGAGACGCTGCTGCGGTTTCAGCGCACGCACGACTTCAGCGCTACGTTTGAGGCGCTGACGGAGGGAGAACTGGCCGGAGATTATTTCCAAGCTTTAGGAAACCATCGACTAGAGCTGCTGAGACAACATGTACGCATCAGTTTTAATATTTACACAATCTGACCTCGGGCTGGGCCATGTGTTGAGATACAAGATATGAGTTTTCTATTTTGGCGATATAGAAAATTTCAATATCACCTATATTGATATATATATATTTTTATTGCATATTTTGTATCACTATACCTGTTTTAGGAGTAGCTGCTTTCACTTCTTCTCAAAACAGCATGAAAAGCACAGTTAGATGGATTTCAGTACTCACTCACACGTGCTGTCCCTTTACAGGAGAAAAAGCCAGAAGTGGCACATAATGTTTGTTACTAAATGTGTCTGTGGCATTTTTTAACAGCAAATTTAACTTTTAATTGTTTCTCTAAGACTTAATTTGAATTAAAATGATTGGGTTTTATATTGTATATCACCATTTTGAGAAAAAAATGGAGATATGAGTTTTGGTCCATATAGCCTGGCCCTAATCTGACTTTTTGTATCATTAATTGAAACTTTTGTTTATATCTTCACTTCAGCGTTTCCTAAACATCTGTTCTCTATATTAAGTATGGACAGAAATACCACATTTGGTATCTTCTGCACCAAACCAAACTTTGTATGAAGGGGATTTATTTTGAACATAACACCATGTTATCAAACAAAGTGTCTCTGTGCATACTTAGGTTTATACCGCCATCTTTACTACATTTTTTATGTTTCCCTCGGTTTCATGTAAACGCAGATCATTTTAAAAATGTTGCTGTGTGAATGTCGAACTTTTTGGAAACGGAAATGGTAGCAAAACGTTGTTGCGTAAACAGCCTTAATAAATGTTTACACCAAGTTGAATCTATGATGTATAATTTCTATAGGTTTATCGCTACCTCAATGCCTTCCTGTTGGACAGCGGCATCAAGATCGAGTCCTGTGACAGATACTCGTCTGAGACGAACGGGGCAAAGATAACCTCCACGAGGCACTGGTAAAAGAAAAAAAACCACTGTCTTTCATTCCTGTGCTGGCGCGCGTTGTGGTGACGCTGATGTGGTTGTGCTGCAGGTTTCCAGGCGAGCGCGTGGAGGTCCTGCTGGGCTGCTTCGCTGAGCTGAGCCTAGCCGACAGCGCCGTGCTGAGGGCCGGAGTCAACGACTTCAGCGTCATGTACTCAACACGCAAGCGCTGCGCTCAGCTGTGGCTCGGCCCCGCGGCTTTCATCAACCACGGTGAGTTCCCGCTCGGTGCGCGTAGCTGTGACGGAGGCCATCGTCACGGTCAGGGTCAATTATCAGGGTTCCCTCAGATCCTTGAAAAGTCTTAAATGTCTAAAATGATCCTCTAGAGAACTGACAGATGAACTAAATGATTGTTAACAGTGGATTGTGAGGAATAAATGAATCAAGTCCTGAAACTGTTTTTAACTGTTCATCTGCAAAGTGAGAAGCAATGTTTAATTCTGTGCACAAATAAAACTCTGATTTTATTTTCTTTTTTTTCTTTTTGTCGGTCGTGCTCATTGGAAGACTGCAAGCCAAACTGCAAGGTAAGCTGAAAGCGGCGTGTGTGTACGTGCGTGTGGATGAAAGATCAATCAAAGAGTTTGTCTCCACGTTGGCACCGTGTCAGCTTGGCGTGCTCTCTTTCTCTCCCCCGAGGCCAACTCACCTTCTGTCTTTGTCTCTCGCCCTCACAGTTCATCCCCGGTGAGAAGAACATCGCATGCGTTGAAGTGATACGGCCCATTTCCCCTGGGCAGGAGATCACCTGTTACTATGGCGCCAGCTTTTTTGGAGAAGGAAATGAAATGTGTGAATGCTGCACCTGCGAGAGGTGTGTCCCCCCCCCCCTTTTCTCCTGTCGTTCCCCCGCGTGAGGTCTGTTGCTTCATATGTTTTGCTGACTTTTTGTGTGGTTTATTTATATTAGGAAAGGAGAAGGTCACTTTAAACACCGAGGGAAGCAGCCCGACAGCGACGAAACAAAGGAAGCCGTCGGCCAAAAATACCGCCTGAGGGAGCGATTCCTCCGTCAGCACAGAGAGAAAAGTCACCTGTCGGCACGGCCGGTAACGCCAGGATTACACTCTGGTAAGAGCATCCTCTTCATTCCTCTCATTTATAATGAAAGCATCAGAACAATGACGTGGTGATATAGTTGTTGTGATAATGTTGATTACAGCTCAGCACTTCCTTCACTGGCTGTTAAATACACCATAGAATTAAAAGCCTTAAGGAAAGCCTACACTGCATGTTCATTAAAGTCCACTTAGCTGCAAACGAGTCCAAATAATGACTGCAAATTACAGTTGTTACAATACACTCACAAAACTAATAGTCAGGGGATTTGATTCGGTTTGAATTACAGTTCATTGATTAAATGTATTACTTTAGGGCTAAATTTGATGACTGTGTGTATATGTGTGTGTCTGTGACCAGATCATTATAATATTAAATAGATTTAAACAAGACACGGGCGGACCTTAATGTAATTTTATTATAGTGCAAAATAAGGGACAAAAATTTAGAAAATGACACAAAAACCACTATACAAATTTACTGAAAACATGAAAAAACAACAAAAATATAGGCCTACTCCAAAAATACAAATAGAGAATAAAAATACACAAATGACTACAAAACACACAATTATTACAAATATACATGAAAATAACAAAGATTTACAAACTGACACCAATAATGACTCAGAAAACACACACAATTACTAAAAATATACACATTTAAAAATATACAAAACAACAAAATGATAGGCCTACTCCAAAAAGACAAAATGAGAACATACAAATTCACAAATAACTTCAAAACACACAAAATTACTGAAAATATACACAAAAATAATTAAAAAAAAAACTGTTATAACCCTTATTCTTACAAGTAAGTCCAACTGAGACAACAAGGTCTCATTTACATTATTACATACATATTCCCTAAACAACAACAAAACAAAAACTTTTTGTCTAAACGAGTCCCACTCTCCAGCTTCCAAACCTTTAAAAACCAAACCTGGCAGACCAATCAGCTTATGTCTAATTTAGATATTAAACCCTCCTTAGCTGATGACTATAATAAAATCAAACTTTTATTACTGTAATTTACTATAAATTGCACCAGTATATCAGTCACTTTTCAAGAAATTCATGAGTTTCTGGGGAAAATTCACACATTAGTTGCTGTGGGCTTTAAGTCGCACGCACAGATGCCAAAAGCATAACTTTATTTTTTTATACAGTGTGCTATTGACTGAAGAAGATGCCAATCATCAATTCACTTTTGTATGTATGTTTGTTATGTGCAATAAAAAAGAGCTAAAGCATTTTCGTGTCCCTCAAATCTGTTAGTTATGGAAAAAGATAAAAAAAAATTAAAATAATTGTTTATTGTAGCCCCACAATAATTTTTATTCAAGAAAATGTATTTGCAATACAATCATGTTTGCTGCAAGAAAAAAAAAAAAAAGTTTCATTTGTCTTTCTGACAACTGCAAACTAAACTTGTCTGGAAAATTATAAGAGAAATATTTTTTGGCTTTTGTAAGGAAAGAAATGGTATAATCTGCTATTATTATAGAACTACAAACTTGTGTTTTTGAAGAAATGATCCAAAGTTGAATTGCTTCTTTGATGTCATGTGTTTGCAGCCATCCCCTCGAGGAACTCTTTCACGCAGCAGATGAGAAGAAACGCCTTGAAAAACAGAAAATTGACTCGAAGGAAGCAGTGGAGACGCGAGAAGCAGAGACGATCGGACAGGCAGCAGCTGAAGTCCCCCACAGGGAGGAAACGCTGGACGCTTCCTCTTTTGTCTGAAGTTACTCTGCGAGACCTGAGAGTCAGGGTGCGGCGCCACTCAGTGGACTTTCTACTGAACTGCAAGGACCCTCGAAGCAAAGAAAGGGCCATCCTTTTCCAGCTGGAGGACGTGAAGATGAAAAAGTCCGAAGATGGTATAAAAGAACTAAACTCCACTACAGACAAAAAAGACAGCAGGGAGTGTTTAACCCTGAATTCCTCCACCTCAGCTTGTCAGAAAAGCAGAGCTGCACCCAGGGGCGCAGCTCTGAACAAGAAGACTGTTCAACTTCAAACCTCTTCAAGAAAGAATGACTCGGTCAAAAGAATGCTCACACGACTTGCGGACTCCAGTGACAAGGCCAAAATTACAACCGCCTCTCACTCTGTCGAGGTCGAGCAAACGATATGTGCAATAAAACAGGAAAACATTGAAAAGGCAATTACAGAACGGCAAATCCACAAAAAAGCCAGAGTGGAGTCTATATCTCATCACCAATCTGCTGAGTGCAGGACTATCAAAGACTTGTCTCAGTTAGACGTCGGTCAGAAATCTACGGACAAGCCACTAACGTGTCTCAAGCAATACCTTACCATAGATCTCACAAGATTACCAATGCCCCAAAGCGTAGACGTAGAGAGAGCGTTGGAGAACAGGAAGGAACAATTGGCAGGAAGGGGAAGAGGAAGACCAAGAGGAAGATGGATGCAGAGCGGGTGTACCAGGGACTCCAGATTTCAAAACAGGCAGATAGGCAGTTTAGAAACAGCTGAAGGTGACGACAAGGTGAGGGAGACGGTATTAAAGGCTGTAGATGAAGTAAATTCAAAGACCAGAAACAAAGGTGAGTCCAAGGTGGCTTTATCCCAGAATAAGTCGATTGAAATAGTGTCAGAGGAAAAAAGCAGCTGTGTATTAAACCAGCGGCAGCTTGTTTCCAAAGATAAATCTGCAGCAGTGAGGGAAACAAGAAGTTCCTCTTCATCAAAATCTGTAGATGGTACAAGTAAGAAAGTCCAGAAAGACTCGGAATGTAAGATAGTGACCTGTGAAACTAAGATTATGGGTGTTGAACATGCAAACCAGAATGTCCTCGCAGTATCAGAAGCAGCAAGGAAAAGTGTGAACAAACCTCCGGTTAGAAGGTTTGATGAAGACGTTGTTATAAAACAGGCAAAAGTTCTGCTATCGGATGTGTTTAGTAAAGATAAGTCATCAGTAGATCAGACGTTGAAGGCAGGCACTAAAAATAGTCAGTTTATCTTCCCAGCATCCAAAGAAATACAAAGTGCAGAGGAGGATGATATCAGTGATGGTAGGTATCGTTCAGCAAAGAGCAGGATTATAAAGAGGCGAAAGATGAGGCCGCGCGCAGCAAAAACTAGAGCAGATGGTAAGCAAAGCAAAGAGGTTGTAGCCACGATTAAGACCGAGTTGGATGAAGAAAGTTTGCAGATTCAGTCGCCACAGACCCGGTACAAAGACCCGCCAGCATCCTGCATCAACTCACTACCTCAGAAGTCAGGGATTACAGCAAACGCTGCGGCTAACCTGCGTTCAAACACAAAACCACAAGCACACATCCAGTCCAATATACCTCTGAAGAAGCGAACCTTTCACAGTTCTGTGGAAGTAGACTCGCAGCAAAGTCTCAATCCTGCCTCAAATCAAGTTTATAAGAAAGCAGCGGAGGTGATTTCACCCTCCGTCCTGACGCAAAACATTACCGAGTGCTCCGGAGTGAGTAGCAGAGTGAAAAGGAGCAGAAGAGTCGGATTAAGACCTCGAGAAGTCAAAAAAACTTCCCAAAAAATTATTCCAAGACGAAGGCGTTTTAACAGAACGCTTCGCTCCAAAACCAACGAAGGTCAGCGAAGTCATTTATGGAGAAAAGTGCGACAGTGTAAAACAGAAAGGCAAGAAGATGAGGATGATGACAAGGCACAAGCTGTGGATGAAAGTGAGGATCCTGATAAACATCAACCTATTAAATCTGAAAAAACAGAACAAGTGGATGCATCAAGCCTTGACGAAACAGACTTGGAAGAGACAAAGCCAGATCCAAATTTTAGGATTCGACTCAAGCGAAGACGAGGAAGAGTTTGGGAGATGCAAAACTCAAAGTTGGAAAACTTGGCCCTAAAAGCAGAAAAGGGAGATGAGTTTGGGATGTACGATCCATTTAAAGCCATCATGGACTCTGTAGCCATTCTGAACATGGAGATGGAGGCAGCTCAAGCGCATGTGCAGGCTAGCAAGAAGTCAAAGATGAAGTTGAAAAAAAGAGAGAAAACGATTGAAAAACCACCAATAGATCCCCCCGTTGATGTCAAACTGGACAAAAACTTTAAAACTGCTTGCAGTCTTAATGAGACTGTCAAGGATGAAGTCAAAAGTAAAGAGAAAAATGAAATGGGGATTCTGCCCAAAATTCCAACAGCAGCATCCCAGCAGCAGTCGGAAAAAAGCACGAGTCAGTCAAGCAACTGTCAGAGTGTACCTGTGTCAGTGCAGGAAACTAAAGTTGAAGACCGTTTTTCAAACAATTGCTGCATTTATACAAGCAGGTCACAGCAAAAACAGAACGCAGACACGGACTCGAGTGGGCATTCGCTGCCAGTACTCAAACTCCGCAGAAAAGCACAGGATATTTGGGAAGTAGATGAAGAAGACGAGATTAACAAACTACAATTAAAATCACCAATAAAGATAGAGGGTGGAGTGAACTGTCAGATGTTAGGGAAGCAGAAAGTGGATCGTAAGGAGGGCCCGCCGACTCAAAGACGAAATGCCTACGCTGCTCTTTTAAAAACAGAGCCGCCTCCTTTCTCTTTGTCTCTGTCACCACTGTCGCTGTCCTCTCCTTTGACTGAAGGTAAGGCTGAGGGTTTTGCTTCAGCTCTGGCCGAACGAGCTGAGGACAAGAGCGGAGGAAGGAAAGCGAGGCACAAAATGGAAAGACCACCCAAGTGTGGGCCTGTGGAGACGCCCACCACGTGCCTGAGTCACACGCTCCAACAGATCGACAACAGTCTGTCCAGGCTCTCCGAGGGCTTGTGCTCATCCCAGACTCTGGAAAAGCCC
Organism: Gouania willdenowi; assembly: GCF_900634775.1. Classification (NCBI taxonomy): domain Eukaryota; kingdom Metazoa; phylum Chordata; class Actinopteri; order Blenniiformes; family Gobiesocidae; genus Gouania; species Gouania willdenowi. The sequence continues at coordinate 31,723,038 of NC_041051.1, read as the reverse complement.
ACCTTTGGGACCAATGTGCCCACGTCAGTCATCCAACCTCCGTCCCAGTCTCCTCCATTCACGCCTGCAGATAACATGCTTTCTGGTGAGCCCACCTTTACAAACTGCTGTGATGATCTTCTGGACTTCCCATGTCTGAACTTTGAGGGGTATTACCAACCACAGAACATACTCCCATCGTCCCCATCGGATCTGTGTTCGTTGGATCCGCCCGCAGACCCCTTCAGCAGCCCCCTCTCTCACAGCCCCTCTGATACCTGGAACACTGAAACACCATACCTCGGCCCTCCAAGCCCAGCAGGTAACTTAACCAGTGACGACTTGCAGTTCTTTCCGGGCCTAATTCCATCCAAAAACGACACGGTTCCTCAGGAATTTGAAGCGACCAAAGATGCTTCCAAAGACAGGAATCCATCCATTCCCAATTTCAGTTTTTCTGCCCTGAGCAACTCTGATTTGATGGCTAAAGATAGAATTATGGATAAAAACCTTGGAATGAGGTTTTACAAAGAAGATCTCAAAGCTCAGGCCTCGTCAATTGCTACAAAACCCCGTTTGCTTGTTTCGTCGAATTCTCCAGTTGTATCTCAAAACTCTGTAAATCCGTTAACCCAATCCTCTGCTCACATCAAACCAAGCACCAGTCAGTCAAGAATGCAGTCTCATCTTAAAACCCAGGGGCCCTTCCATCGTATGAGCATTCCAGGGAAATCCCAATCATTTCCAAACACTCAACTTAACACTGGTAAAGGAATCTCACAGAGCAGCTTAACCAAGTCCATCCCATCATCTCAAGTGTCCAGCAGATACCTTTCCCCTCATCGCTTCAGTGGACGAAACCAGAACCCCCCCGAGAGTCAGTTTAACCTTCATGAAAAACCCTCCACAGTGATTCACCGCGTACTGAAGTATCAGGGAGGGAATCAAAGCCAGAACTTGTACAGTGCACCCTGCAAAGACACCTCAGCTGCTGGCAGCCCGACCATCACATCCAGGACTTTAGGTGGAAAACCCAGTGCAGCTGAGAAGATCCCTCCCACTCAGAGATGTAGCGTTTCCACCGAGAGCTTTCATAAGTCCAATGTTTCATCCTATGGGTTTTCAAAGGACATTGGACCCTTTGGCTCCTCCTTGACTCCCAGCAAGTCCCACCTCCTCTTTAACAAGGCCAACACCTCCATCCCTCAGTCCTTTAGCAAAACTAAGATGTCATCGGACAAATTGGAAAGCGCTGAGTCGAACATGTTTTACAAAAACTTTTCAGCTCTACCGAGGCCTTTCTTCTTTCCAAGCAAACTATCTGATGGTTATGTAGTGTCGCAAGACAAGACTCAAAAACCAGACAAACACACGACTTCGGTCACCTCGGACAACCACCAGCCATGTTACACTCACCAAGATCCGTTTGATTTCAGTTTTGGGTCTTCGCTTTCACCCATGAACCAACATACCAACCCACAAGTGGTCCACAACACTCCTCCTAGTACACCAGCAGATAAGAACCAGTCTTCAGCCTCTTCAGCTTCTATCCCCTACGGTTATCAAGGTCCTCCTTATGTGCTGAACTTCAACGGAGACCATTCCTTGACTCTGGGCTTCAGGGATGGCTCAGAAGGTCCTGGATTAGGTCCAGCAAATTACACCTACCACTGCCTGATGGAGCCGTCGGGCACACAGGGGCGGTTGGTTCTCGAGCCTTGCGGCCCTCAGCTTTCCAACCCATCGTCGTTTTCTTTCGGCGGCTTTTCCGGGCTCAAAGGCCAGGAAGATCACTGCAGGAAGGACATGCCGCAGCAGTGTCAGCCCGGGGAACACCAGGGCTCCTCCTCCCACTACACCCCCGTCAACTCGTCCCACTCCATGGGGGCCACCAAACCCAAGAGAGTGAGATTAGTGGTGACGGACGGCACTGTGGACTTGGATCTCCAGTACTCTGATTGATCAGTGCAGGCATAAGTCTGTGGATGCCGATTTTGTTCAAATGGGATCATTATTATCTGCCACAAAGTATGTTTTTGTTTTAGTACACATTTTTGTAGTTGTGCTTCGACTGACACATGACAGACTGTTAATGTACAGGGATTTATGTCAAGCAGCAATGATTGATGTTTTGATTACTGTATGATTTTTGAAAATTTAATATTCGCTTCAGTTTAAAACAAACCAGGAAGAAAAAAAACACAAGTATATATTTGAGCGGCGTTCACTCCTCCTTGTACATGGAACTTACTGTACTGTAACATAAATGTAGGAGTTCTTCTATTCCGTGTTTCGGACGTAGAGACAGACAGTGCTTGGTATACGTGTATCGATGGGTATTTAAAGGCAGCTTCATGCCTGACTCTTGATATGTTCCTGTAACCTTTTGTCTACCCTCCATTTTTATAACCACAGAAAGCTCTTTTCTCACTCCTGTGTGTGCGTGCGTGTGTGTGTGCGAGTCTGGAGGGATCAAAGTCAGGCTTTTTTTCCAAACCTGTTCATGTGATTTTGGCTCCATCTTTAGGTAAAGATTATTACTTGTAGGCCTGTGAAGGAGACATGTACAGTGAAAACCTGGTACTGTTTTGCTTTAGGGCGACGACGTCCTCGCTGCAGCGTACTTTGTGCATGAGTGAGTAGAAAAAGTAGCGAGACCCTGCTTTTTTTCAGGCCAGTTGAGTGCAACGGTTTGTTAGACTCTGTGACATAAGATAGTTGTGTTAGTTCTTCCAGCTTCCATTTTAAAAGATACATGACAATCCTCCTCCAGAGCTCCTCCCTTCGTGTCTTTATATGGCATCTTCTGCAGTCGTTTCTGTTGCTGATGGAGCTACACCCGTGGGTGCTGTTGATGGCCGTGGCATCAGCACAGCACAGTCCAACTGGTGCTGTGATGGTTCATTGATAAACAGCATCAATTGGAGTGGCTGCGCAGCCTTTTCATCCCCACCACCATAAGTGTGTACTGTTTAAACATGGACAGGCCAATTATTTATTTTTCATTCTTGAAAAAAAGGTGCTTTAAAAGTAATTTATATTTCACGTTGTTCAAAATTATGAAATGTCTTTTCTTTCTTTTTATTTAATAAGACAAATTACTGAATTGAATATTTACATGGAGTATTTAATTAAAAAAAAACATCTAATTTAGTTTGAAGTTATGACTGTTAATAGGTTTTTGTTTTGTTTTTTCTAATTGGCAGGTTGTCTTAATAAAGTCTGCTGTAGAAATGTACAAAAGTAGCTTATATCATTAAAGACATGGACATCTTTTTATCACCTCTTCCCTTTGATTGGTCTTTTTTTTTTTTCTCTCTCTCACTGAAACTTACTGAATTTAACCAAGAGGACTTTATTCCAAGTATTGGAAAAAAGTTCCACTCTGTCAAACAATCAAAATTTAAAGAAATAAAATAATTTAAATGTCATAAAAGCTACAAAATAAATGTATTTTAACCCTTTTTTCACAGACAGAGACAACGTGCAGAAAGCTGACTGTCCTACGGTTGGGTTCTTCTGGGAATGTGGAAGTGACCGGGAGCCATAGATGGGAACGTGTTTGGGAAGTCACTTTGGCAGTGTTTTTGATTCAAACATGAGAAATCAGGATAAGCAGGAAGTAAAATGACTTTTATGCATTCAACGGGACTCCATATCCAACAAGACAATGCACGAAACCTTTCTAACGAAGTCAAGAGAACGTTAAAATCGGAACAAACTTTCAAGCTACATTTCCAACCGTTTACATCTTTTTTGGGGGGCAAATTACCTTTAATTTATCAATCTATAAGGCCTACAGTATGTCTATCTAATTAACAGAAAATGTGCGGCTGTCAGCTTTTAGCAACTTTTAAAGCATGTAAGTCCTATTTATATTTACAATTAACACATGAATCATGTTTTGCGCATTTCCAATAAACAAACACCTTAAAAATGCTTGAACTAACAGTAACTTGTAACTAACGCTACAGTATTTCCAACGCTCTGTGTGACAAGGAGCGGAGACAGAAAGGATGTTCTAGTGATTCTGAGGATGAGGTCCGGCAGAGACGTGCTCGACGGTAAATCCAAAAGTACGGCTTCACTACCGGCCTGAAGGAGGTAAGATGCTGTGTACTCCATGAGTTGGAGTTGCATATTCATGAATATTATATAAAATGTATACAAGTGATTTTTTGTTTATTTGGATCTCCATTATTTTTACTCTTCCTGAAGTCCACACCAATACAATTGTCTTATAAGTGCAGTATAAATTACTGTACATATAACACATTACACAACAAAGCAAACAAAACAAAAACATTCATACAGTCAGACCTAGTTCCAATTAACAATCAGATGATTGGTTATTTAGCAATATACATTTAGTTATTTATCTATCTATATATACACACACATTTATAGATCACATCAAACTTACCCTAATTGTCTTCAGTAGCTTTCATCAGTAGGCACCTATAGCTGTTGATTAATGTTCTTTCAGTAGTTTTTTAAAATTTGAATTTCTTATTTTCTTGACTAATTTGTCTTGAAAGAGTCTCCATGTCACTGTACATCACAGTACTTTTGATTTTATTTGTCTTTGCTTTAGGTAGAGTGACTCTGAGTTAGCAATGATGCTAATTTTCCTTGGTTTATAACCTCAATAGATCTCCAGCAGGGTTGGGGTCAATTACGTTTTCAATTTCCCATGTTCAATTACAATTCAATTAGGATTGCAGTGACCGGCTTTTTTTCCAATTACAATTAAATTACAAAAAGATTTTATCCTCCGAAAGTCCATTGCATTGAATCACAATTACTGAGCCTGAAATAACTAATCTAATAAAAGTTAACCTGTTAACTTATGTTTGCATCTCTAATGATAACGGGTTCTAAATCAGCTGTAAAATACACTAAAAACAAATATATATCATCTAATATATTTCCTATTTATTGGTTATCATGTTAGGCTTCCTAATCAATGAACAATATTAATATTTTTGGTGTGGGCGTCTGAGCCTTTTTTGTCACTAAACGCCTTGATTAATTTTTTTTTTTTTAAATGTAAAATGTGGGAAAACTTGATACAAAACATTTTGATTATTATTAACTACTTATGTGTAGAACTGTAACATGATTCCCCAGTATTGTGTTGGATTGCAATTGACTATTTTTATAGAATTTTTATGGCAAATACTATTAGAAAGTGAATTATCTCAACTCAATTACAATTTAATTACGACAACAGATTTTTTTAAATTATGCCATAATTGTAAATAATTATCATTAACCCTGACATCCAGCATCATAAATCTAGTAATCGGGTAGTTTAACGTAAAAGTGCTGCTTTGATGTCTGATGGAGATAAACTGTATCTTTCTGTGACTGTATTCTTGATAAATGTTTGGAGTGAACACAGTGATGTGAACTCCATGTAGGCCTACGGAGTGTTTCCATCTGGTCCTATTTAGCTCAAGTGTGAAGTTCCTGCCTTAAAACTCGATTCTCCGCCTGCAGTGGAGAGACTTGTTTTATTAAATCTACAAAAGAATCCTATTATGCGCTTCACGATCGGACTCGTGATCTTTAAACATTTATTAAGACATCACTTTGGCCTCTTGGTGTTCTGTTCCAGCAGATTAGAGCTACATTAAAGCCTGAGTGCACAATGTGCATGTCGTCCCATGCACGTGTTTTTGTCCGTCCCAGTGTTGTCGCTCTCCGTGCGTTATTTCCCAGGTGACGGCAGAGCAGGCTTCTCTGGGCTGAGGTGTCGGCGTATTAGTGTAAGTTATGACCACAACTAAACCCTGTGTGTCCTGACTGAGGGAGCCCAACACATTCATCAGCTGCACTAGACGCCATATTGCTCTTATCATTATTGCAGCGATCGTTCTTTATTAAGTCTGTCCAGACAATGCAATCCATGGAGTGGTTGTTGGGAGGAAGCTCTGCGATCAGCTCCTCCTAATGAATGCTATCAGTTCAGCTGGAGTCAGACACAAGAGGGTTTCATTTGTACACATTATAACGCTGTTGCCTTGTGTTACCTTGAATGACAAATAGATTTGCAGAAACGGTGTAACATTGTCGAGCATTAGTGGCAACAGACCAAATACAGTAAATGCTTGGGCTTGAATTATAATATAAACTCTAATGTGAAATATTTCTATTAAGGGTCATTCCATGTCATTTCAACACATTTTCAGGACATTTCACACACTTTAGTATCAAAAGGATCTGAAATTAAAAACCAGTCGTCAAATAACCCAAAAGTTTGGGTCCAAAATAAAAATGGAGTCACATGAAGAAAAACTGTTTTATATTTCAAGAAAGCGTAACATTGATACTATAAATTAAAACAGAGATCAGATTGTTTCTTACATTCCCACATGCTGTTTAATGCATCAATGAAAATCGGGAAAAAAAGCCTTTTTTTTTAGAGCGTGTCACCCAAGAACCAATGCAAAATCAATACATACCCCCGTCGCTAAATTGTCCATATTTTAAAAAAATTACATATTACATTACATATTACATACAGTGTGCCTATTGAATAATCACGGAACAATTGGTAAACTATTCAGAATTTTTTGAGACAGAAGGGCGTGGCCTCTTTTATTGTGAAATTACCCTTAAGGTATTCCTGTACAAGTTAAGCCCAATGGACCCGTGATGAAGTAGAATTCACTGCTGCATTCTCCAAATTAAAAACCAACTTAAGTCATGGATCGCATTAGACAAGATGCTTTAACCCTGTGTCAACCTCATACGTTACAGCTCCGGTGTAATGGATGCATTGGTAATGAGGTAAAACAGTGATGTGTGGTCTTATGAGCCTTTATTAAAGCTGCTGGATGCAGTGAGATGATGCCTGTCACCGTAACCTTTGAGTCAGAGTGCGGCTGCTTCCAGGTGACGTGACATTTGTTTCCGTCATGTTAATGGTTCGACCCGCACAGAGAGGGCAACCTCACCCTGTCACGAAGGGACATTTTCCATGAGCTCTGTCCATCAACAGGGACATGAAGCTTTTAGAAACAGGAAGTGCTATTCAATTCAATTTAACTTTATTTGTATAGCACAATTTACAACAAAGTCATCTCAATGTGCTTATCAAAATATAAAATTCATAATAAGAAAGAAAAACCCAACAAGATCCACATGAACAAGCATTTAGCGACAGTGGGAAGAAACAACTCCCTTTTAACAGGAAGAAATCTCTGTTAGAACCAGGTTCAGAGGTGGCAGCCATCTGCGTGGACTGGTTGGGGTTAGTGGACAGAAGGACCAACAGAACAGGATAGAGAGATAGAACATCAGAGTGTCTCAGACTAGTTGAGCCGTGAACCACAGATCAGGAAGTGACATCATCAGCTTCACGACACCTGAAACAGAGCAGAGAGAGAAGGACGAGGAGAAGACACTGACTGCAGAAAAACATGATACATTACATCACTCCCAGTGGCCTCGTCATTACTTATTATAAAGATGACAAATCTCTTCCCGTTTATCGATAAACTAACAGTGACTCCAAGGTCTGTAAATGCGACCGTTCACAGACGAGCTCATGTCCGCTGTAGTGGTTAGATTATGTTATGATTCAGTCCTGTTTATGCTATACTGTAAATCAGGGGTCACCAACGCGGTGCCCACGGGCACCACGTCGCCCGTAAGGACCAGATGAGTCGCCCGCTGGCCTGTTCTAAAAATAGCTCAAATAGCAGCACTTACCAGTGAGCTTTTATATATATATAGAGATTTATTTATTTAGCTATTCTTGTTTAAATCACACTTACATGTAACTTAGAAATGACAATACATATATATAAACACTTAAAATGTAAAGTGTTTTTTGTGTTTAATACATACTTGCCAACCCTCCCGATTTTCTCCTGATTTCTGCCCGACATTGTCCGGGCGGACCATCCTTCACTGAGCGTCGTTTCCAGCCGGACAATAATAACGATTACACCGCATAAGAAGAGGAAGAAGACTCTTCTTCCTCTTCTTATGCGGTGTAATTATATTATTGTAATAATAATATTGTTGTAATAATAATAACGATTACACCGCATAAGAAGAGGTGTAATCGTTATTATTGTCCGGCCGGAAACGACGCTCAGTGAAGGATGGTCCGCCCGGACAATGTCAGTGAGGAAATCGGGAGAAAATCAAATCCAACCATGTGTAGGGAAGTGTTTCTGTTATGGTTATAGCCGTTGCTGTATAGGCTATGTTTAATTTTCCTTTTGTTGATTATTTTTATTTCAAGCATACATTGCATAGATTGATGGATAATTTATGCAATGTATGCCTTTTTTGTTTAATTTTATGTTATTTATTTTATTTATTCTACTACTACCACCATTTACCATTTGCACGGGTACTGTGGAATTTGTTCTTTACTTTATATGTGTTTTTCAAATAAAAGAACACTGAACCCCCCCCCGCTCTTTTGAAAATCTCCCTAATTATTATTTAAGTGTGTATCAAACTGGTAGCCCTTCGCATTAATCAGTACCCAAGAAGTAGCTCTTGGTTTCAAAAAGGTTGGTGACCCCTGCTGTAAATCATAACCAGAGAACATTAAACAAAACACATAGACCACGTAATGCTCACGGGGAATTGAAAACCAGGGAGTAAAAATGTTTTTTTTAGTGAGGGTGTAAGAAAAAAATTATTTCCAATATCGTGAAATTTCACCGCGATAATCGTGTCGATCCAAAAAAAAATTCAAAATGCCTCACGGTCTGTTCAAGGCAATAGGGAGAAATGTGTGTGGGCTCATTCTCTTCATCACCCATTGGCATTAAAAGACCTAAAATGAATGTTTGTTTTTCACAAATCCCACCCTATGCTCCTTTAAAAGATGCAGCTCGTGAAGTAAAGTCATTTCTGACAATTTGTCGACTTCAACCAAAGTTTTTTCGTGTTTTTTGACAGAATAAGTTTGTTTGTTGGCAGGAGCCTTTGAAACCCGTCACACACATTCTTTATACTTGAAACACGGTGACACACATATGAGTCATGAAGCTTTTGCTTACCCTCCGTCAGTGCCTTAAATTCTTCAGAAAAAGGCGTCAGTGGGAGCGACGAGGCCGATGGTTTGAATCTCCTTCAGCTTCACAGATGTTGTCTTGGAGCCTGAATGGAACATACAGTATTTAGTTAGTGTTGTTAGTGCAGCTGTGAGGAGACACATCTCCAGCTGTGGAGCTTGTGACAGCAGCACTGCTTTTTTATTTTTTCATCCACTCAAGGCGACAAAAGCGAGATCCAAAACCCCCTGAAAGCAGCTTGTGTTTGATTCCAAGCGCCGTGACGCGGTTCCTCGGGTTCCTCGGCGTCTTGGTCTTCGTCTCATCAAAAGTGAGCTCAACGGGCTTTACTCACTCCTCACTGACACAATAGAGTTAATTTCTACTTGCTATTCAATTCAGCTCCTCAGCAGAAAAGCTCCTTCTCCTCGTCCACCCCCACCCACTTACATGTATGATAATAAGCAATGCTGCAGCAGTGGCGTTCTTTATCCGCCTAAACACTTCTCTTTCATTTCTTATATTTCTCTGTGTGTGTGTGTGTGTGTGTGTCAGAGGGAATACACACAGGCTGTGTGTAGGTTTGCATGTTCGTGTATCATTTCATGGGTGTGTGTGTGTTGTGTTTTGATGCAACTGTGGTGCCAGAAGAAGGAAGGAAGGAAAAAAAAAGAACAACCACCGTTTTCACAGCTCGGAATCGAACTCTGAAACATCAGAGAGAGGGAGAGAAGGTGGGAGGGGTCTGCCCTGTATCTGGGTAATGATGGAGAGGAGGATGAGAGAGAGAGGGGGTGAGGGAGGGGTGGGGTGGGCGAGAGAAACCAAGCAGTGCAGAGAGTGGGATGGAGGGAGGGAGGGGGAGCGAGAGAAGATGCACACTGAATGAAGGGAGGGAGGAGAGGACAGCCGGACGGAGGAGATAGAAGTGTTACTATCGAGCGGCGGTTTCTTATGCTGCTGCTGCTGATGATGATGATGATGATGATGATGCTGGAGGACAAACCACAGCTGAGGAAGATGCTCCAGGATCGCTCCGCCAGCAGTGGCACGCTGTCATTCCTCCCCGTAGAGGCTTTAGAGGACGAGAAGCACTGAGTGTCTTCTCCTTTTTTTTCCCACTCCTCGCTCCTCTGCAGCTGGCAACCACTTGGCACCCCCCCACCCCACTCCCACCCCACCCGCACCCCTACCTCCACCTCCTCCACTTCTGTCCCCCCCTTTTTCTTCTTCTTCTTCTTCTTCCCAAGGAGGAATCTCAACGTTTCTTCAGGGATTGTGAGAGACAGTAAGAATGCTTTTACTCTAATTCTGCATAGAAATGGAGGCGAGTGTTGGAGGGTGTGTGTGCGTGAGGAGGAGGTGGTTGTGCATGGTTGTATGTTCAAGTTGGATCGCATCGATGTGAAATCTGAATTCCTCCGTCACATGGTCGTGTGTGCACGAGGAGCTGAAAAAGGCCAGAGCAGGACCAACGGGGAATTAGATCAGACTATGCAAGCAAACGCAGGCGACACAGATCTGACACATGATAAGGGAGCTAGGGCTGGGCGATATGGACCAGAACTCATATCTCGATATTTCTTCTCAAAATGACAATATACAATATAAATTTAGATATTTTTAATTCAATTAAGTTTGACTTAAAAGACGATTCTGGGTTAAATTTGCTAATGCTAAATGTCACACGGACACATTTATTAATAAATAGCTTCACAATATGTGACACTTAGGGTTTTTCTCATGTAAAGGGACAGCACGTGTGAGTGAGTTCTGTTGTGTGGTTTGTTTAGGGGAAGGTCTGCGTTAGGACGCACTCAGTGATCATCTAACTGAGCTTTTCATGCTGTTCTGAGAAGTAGTAAAGACATCGATTCTTCAAACGAGTATTTTTTTACAAAATAAGCAATGAAATATATATATATATATATATATATATATATATATATATATATATATATATATATATATATATAGGCAGTATGTCTTGAAGCTCCAGCTCTAGCTGACATCCTGGATTATTTTGTCAGCAGCGCATCATCGCAACAGGAGGAGCATGCGCAGAATGACTGAAATTAATTTAAAGCGGAATTAAATGTTTACAAGACTTAGGATTTATTTAATTTGGAATTAAAATCAGAATAAACCAGCCACTTTAATTTGTAATGGCCATTTTCATTTGAAGAGACAGCACGTGTGAGTGAGTTTTGTAGATGGGCTTGTTTAGAAAAAGGTCTGAGTTAGGACACGCTCAGTAATTGATCAGTGAAAGCAGCGACTCCTACAACCAGTATATATTATAAAAGATATGAAAAAAAAATGTATATTGTTATAGGCGATATTGTCATTTTCTTTATCACCAAAATAGAAAACTCGATACATCTTGAATCTGGACATATTGCCCAGCTCTAAAGGCAGGCAGTAAAAAGCACAGAGATGGAAATGATAGATGTCACTCGGGTTTCTCAGTGGGTTAAACACATTCTCCACCCACGTGCACACGTGTGCACAACGACGGCTGAGAAAGAGAGAGAAGCTCCATCCAATCCCTCTCTGTGACACACTGACTGCTGGATGCATGGATGGATGTGGATGGATGAGCGTGGACACGTTAGCATTAATAATAATACATCCTGAGCAGCGGAGGGAAAAAAGGCGATGATGTCAGCAGCATGCGTGTGTGTGTGCAACGGCTCCACACATGGAAGCTTGTGTTACATCAGCGCTGATCGCTACATGTGCTTTGTCTGTGTGCTCAATGGAGGTGCATCCCCTCAGAGGGACAGAAAGGCATCAAACAGGGCCCAGGCTACAGCCAGTGAGAACGAAACCTCATTTTTCTTCTAAATACATTCATTGATTGTCTATTAGTGATGGAATCCTGCAGCTGGATTCAAACTTTGGTGAAAGTTAGCTTTTATTCAACTAATACGATGTAGGTCACAAGGGTTTAAACTAGGGCTGGGACTTTAACGTGTTAATTGTGATTAAGTAATTACAGAAAAATAAGGCACAAAAAAATTATGCAGTTAAGCTCTTTTGTTTTGCAACAGCGTGGAACCTTTGTAATTTAACGAGATCCCGGTATACCCATATTACTAATGCACAGCCCACCACACAAGAAACAGGAGAATCAGAGGAGAAGTCGTTGCTGTGCTTCATGGGCGTTAATTTTAGTTTAAAAATTAAACACTGGATGGAAAACTAAAACCCACTTGTGTGCAAATTGTGCAAGAAAGAGTTTGCGATCACCGCAGCTTTTCCACCTCAATGCTAAACATGTAGCAGTTAGCACCTCAATGCTAAACATGTAGCAGTTAGCACCTCAATGCTAAACATGTAGCAGTTAGCACATCAATGCTAAACATGTAGCAGCTAGCACATCAATGCTAAACATGTAGCAGCTAGCACATCAATGCTAAACATGTAGCAGCTAGCACATCAATGCTAACATGTAGCAGCTAGCACATCAATGCTAACATGTAGCAGCTAGCACCTCAATGCTAACATGTAGCAGCTAGCAGGGACAATGGTCCTAGTGGAGCAGACAGTGTCTCTAATCCACACTGACACTCAGACAGGGTTCAGAGTAAAAATGAATAAATCCATGAGTAACAAATGAACAAAGTCAGTGATAAATGATTGTAGTGAACGTCGACCTCTCTGTGGTAGAGGATGTGGGCGGGGCTAGAAGCGCTGCTACAGATAACATCGTCTGAACCAACTTATCAACTGTTTTGTAGAAAAACTATTTCAGACTAAATTCATCATCAGTTGCTCTGTTTATTTCATGATAGCCACAGATATAATATAATATTTTACACTGTTCAGTTTATATTTCTCTGGAATGTTGTGGACTAAGTGATGTTTTATTTTAATTTTAATAAAAAACACAATTGTTTTAGAAAGTTTCACAAAAATCTGAAAAACGTGAATGTAACTATAATCACAATAGTCCTTATTCATATTACACATTACGTTAGCACTTAATGATTTAAATAACACCATTTTGTTCTTTAAACTCATTTATTGCTTTCAGTGATTGAGTCATATACCAAAATCCATTAAAATTGAAAAAATGTTGCTTGTCGTGTCAAGTATTATGTGATTAATTAAAGTCTGTAAGTAATTAGATTAAATAAATGTATGTAGTCCCCCTGCTAGTTGTTTCCCTTTAACTGGAGATGTTGCTGCGTACTCGAGGCTGACACTGTGACATAGTTAGTCTGCTTATGTAACATGGTCAGAGCTACAGCTAGTGATCACTGTGGGTTGATGTGTTCATTAGGAGCTCACGTCCCTTGATAGAAACAACGGTGATGATGGGATCATAACATCACACTCATCCTCAGTCCTTGAATGATCCTGAAACCTCCTCCAACTCATGCCGAAGGTTAAGTCCAGTCTGGTTAAATCCAGTTTCTCCGTCTCTCTGGGATCTCACATGATTCAGCCTGTGTGATGGTGCAGATGTGGCTCTCACACACACACACACACACACGTTGAGCGTTGATTAACTCGCTTCACCGTTCGCTCGCCTGATGATATTTAGCACAACGAGAGTCAAGGTCCAGCAAACAGACGTCATTTTCCACCCCAGTCTCTCCATTAACATTCAAATCACGTCAGCCGTGAAATACCATTCGTACCTTCTGGGTTGGGAAAGTGTTTTGCACACTTTAGCCTTGCTGTGCACACCATGGCTGACATTTCCACCCCAGTAGATCCTGCTTTGGATCCTGTTACAGTAAAAAAAAACCTGCGATTATTCAGTTAGACAAACAAAGCTTAGGAGCACTTTATTTGATGTTTTACACATAAAGGCTGACATTACATTATTATGACCTGACACCTGTCATTAGCATTAGAAAGGTGTCATGAAGGCTGTCATTAAGTGTCATTTGTTACCCTAACCGCTAACCCTGACCCTGTATACTGTACATATACAGTATGTATCACCCAGACCCTTACTCCTAACCCTTACCCATTTTTCCTTACCCTACCCTTAACCTTCCCTTCCCCACCCCTAAACCTAACCCCAGATACCCCTTGAACCGTACCCTTCCCCAACCCCCCTTTTTTGCACTTCCCTGTATAGCACTTCAACATTTATACCCAAATCGAAATCATTTATTCTAATAATTAAATTGGGTGGGGTGATTATCTGTATTTTAGTCGCACAGGAAGCTGCAGACCGCCACCTTTTTTATTGAGTCCTGGACCTGTTTGATCTTTTATTTATTTTATAAGGAGGGAGAAGGGGTTCCTGTAGCCCTATCCCTACCTAATCCTAATCCCACTAGATCCCTCCACCTAACCCAAAAAATACCAACATAGCTCTCAAAGTGTCATCATTTAGCAAACAAGATTTAATGACGTCTTATTCATGCTAATGACAGCATAATGTCAGCCTTTTGTATAACATTTTAAACTTCAAGTAAAGTGTTACCCAATCCTTGGACTTAGCAGCAGAGTTTACCTGAGTCAGAAAGAAAAAACCTTCCTCGTTGTGAATAAAACGTGGTTAATCTGTATTATTTTAGAGCTGTGCTTGTTCCACTGGGATAGGGACGGAGAGAAAAAGGGTAAATAGTGAGTCTTTTTGCTCCTGTTTGATGTTGAGCTGTCGTCGTTGGAGTGTTTTTGCGCTCTCGTTATTTTCTTGTGGTTTTTTGTTTGCCCCAGCGTGAAGAAGCTCCTGATCCATCGTCAGCGTCCTTTTTCTCCTCTTCACTCTTTCCCTTCGTCTTCTTCTCTCAGCAGCAGCAGAGAAACGGCTGATCTGGGACAGACGGGCCTCCCCAGCGCTCTGTCCTACTTCAGCACTGCACTCGCCCCGGTTTCTCCTTTTTCTGTCTTTCTTTCCATCTCTTGCTCCATCTACCACTGATGCCTCGCTTTCTTCTGCCCTGGTCACATTTAGATGGGTCATTTTTAGATGGGTTAATGAGTATTAGTGGGATAAACTGGTTTTCAGATGAATTTCATCATGAAATATCCCATACATCATGAAGAAATTACATAAGCCTTGTGCACACATCATGCTTTTCCATTTGCATGAGCTCAAGTGGAGACGCAGTGTTTAGGAACCTCAAATTCCAGTCCTGGAATTCCACAAGCACATGATACATGTAGGTAATTGCTGCATGTCAGTTCTTCTTCAAAGGCAGAGGAAAAAAAATTACAATTTTGATTTGGTTTCATCCTTAGGGTGCACTGTGTTAGTGGGCACCCAAAGTCCAGATCGTTTGGCGAGTGTGAACGAAACTGTGCCATGTTTTATCACATGCACGGTAACGTACGAAACACACTGTAAAAAAAGTTGTCAGAAGAAATTAAACCTTAAGAAATTATTCAAAAAAGAAGACAAAATGAACAATTATTACGTGATCAGCAGATGCCTCTGACGAAGACTGGCAGTTGACAATCGAAACATGAAACCTTTACAGGTTGCACAAAACCTGATGATTGCGTATGCATCGAGCAGTCGTTGATCTTCAGTGTGCACCTTCAGAATCAAACACTGGACCGTAATTTCTGGACTATTGACTATAAATGAATTCACCTAAATATAATCTGCACTCACTACATAATTTTTTTTTTTTGATCATATGCGAAGTTTGCGGGGAGCAGGGGGAGCATTGCCCCCCTTAGTAGTCAAAAGTTTTGATTACAGTTTTCCCAAATTCATTTGAAAAATTATCTAATAAATTCTTTTTTATAAAATAGTTTTCTGCTGCTTTGATTCAAACATTTTGGATTAGTTTCATGTCACAGATGTTAGTTCTACCTCAGGTGTGCAGTTTTCAGTAAAATGCTCCCAAACTTTTGAAACTTTAGGTTGGTTTTTCTTCTGTTGCGCAATTATTCGTAATGTAAATAGTGAAACGACAACACGCCAGCAGTTCATGTGTGGTACTGCAGCAAAAATGAAGTAGAAAGCAGTCACTGGCCTGATTTTATTTATTTACAACATTAAACGACGCTTCAACACAAATTATTGTAGTCAGCATTATCAATTATGTTACTAATCATATCTGCATTACTGTATATGTTACACACATTGTGGTTGGCGCGAATCTCGAGACTATCGGTCTATATTAATACCATTTATTCTTTTGCTTGTTTGAGGGACTTTTTTTTTAAATCCAGCACTAGGAAGAAAACATCACACCAACTCCACCAAATCCCACCTCATCTATTGGCCAGGACCAGTGTGAGTCATTAATCTACAGTGAAAAGACCAGCAGATTTCTATGGTTTGGAAATGATTAAAATAAATAGTTAATCCGTGTTTCGCCACCAGTGAGTCACAGACCTTTATTCACTGTTTGAAGTAATGCGACTCTTTTCCACAGAGATGCTAAAGCCACAGCAGCTAAATGTTAATTTGGATGGATGTGGTCTGCTTCAGTATGAGAGGCTTGGTCACGCACATGTGAATCATGGTAATGGCGTATGCACCGTGGGGATCTGATGCATGAAAATGAACATTAGATTGGACATGACCGCCACGGGAACAACTCCAATCCTATCGCCCGCCATTTTACACGGGGCGAGCTGCGTACAGCAGGAAATAATCAAATCTTACTTTCAAATCCATTGCTTTCACAAATGTTGTCAAGACTTGTAGCATGTTCATAAATAAATAAATGAAATAAAATCTATTCTTCAAGGGGAAGGGGAGTGGGGGTTGAGGGTTTGGGGTGGAGAAAAGGGAAGGATTGCAGCCAACCGCTGGGGGGCACAAGCGTGCAGCCTCTTGTGGGCGCCACACTCGCCCCTTCTACAGCCTGCAGGGAGGGAGGTGAAATTTAATCCAATCTCTTCATTCTGATTCAGTCAGATGACGTGTGACGACCTTGGGTAGATCTGATTCAGAAAACAAAGTTTCAGGTGGTGGTGGGAGAGGAGGAGGAGGGGGGACGGAGCGTCATTTCTACAGACATCCTTGAACGGCTAGCTGTGGGGAGCCAATGATAAGCGATTTGTTTTCGATTCAGGCTAGCACAATTTGGGTAGCCTTGAGTCCTGTTCTCCATCAGTAATAAAATAATATGGTGGCAGCTGTGCATTTCACTTCTCCAAGTTGGATTCCATTTCGTGTAAGCGTTCCAAAGTAGCCTCTGCTTACTTTTTAGTAATACAAAATATTACACACTTGTTTTCTATTTACTAACATGCTGCAAAGATTGCTAGATGTATTTAACCCAATGGTTCTTTATTGTGATAGGTTTGATGTATTGATCATTTCCATGGGAAGAAGCTAGCTGTTGCGTGCAGTTAGCCCCAGGTAAGAAGGCAACATTGGAACTATTCTGAGCTACGGCCGAATACCGAACATGTTCGATCTCCCTTTTTTTTCCATCAATGGTCTAATGCAGTGTTCCCAACCTTAATTGGATTGTGACCCCGTCTTTATATCACAATTTTCTGGCGACCCCAGTGAATTTTTTCTAGAATTAGTTTTTAATCACGTTTTTTTATATTGTGTAACAAACACAGAGAAGAAAGGGTGAGTGCACAAAGTGACAAGTTGTGCCAGCTCAGATATTTTTATACTGTTTTTTTTTCTTTCTTATCCTTATTTTCTTTGTATCACATTTTATTTAAATAAGATTTGTATTTGAGAAAGTGAAAGTATAAAATACAATTGTTTAAGATTGTGTGTTGTTTTAATTTGAAAATGAGTCATTCTTTATTATCATTTAACACATAAGGTCACGACTACAAGGTTGAAAAACTCTGTTCTAAGGGTTAATGATGTTAGTTTAATGAAGAGGTGGAATGGTTTTTACTGTATGGGGCAGAGGACAGTAGAATGATGTAGAATGAAGTTTGTATCAAAGTTCATGCTGCGTATGATGTTTGTGATGTGTTGTTGGTGAGCAGAGGATAATAAAGAGTGAAATGAGGAAGTAATGGAGTTAGTCCTCAGGTAAACGTTCACCAAGTCAATAAAAGTTTGGTTTTCCCAGAGGTGAAAGTACTGTATCACAAGTTCTCACGTTACTGGAAATGATTTGCTTTTATGGGTACTTGTGCTTTTTTGAGTATATTTCTAAATCAGTATTTTTACTTGTACTTAAGTACGTTTGGAAAGAAGTAAAAACATTTCTCTTGCCAACCGTTAAACATTGAACCATAATCCATATGTTCTTAGTCGTGTCCTTTCTGAGCAAAGCCACTTTCATGGGTTCAGGTTGTGGGTTCTATTTATTATGTTGTTTCATAATAGCTCATAATAGCTCATAATTAAGATGCAATAGGCATAGACTGCCGGGGGGGGGGGGGGTCTGGCATGCTCGGTTGGAGAGAGGTTGGAGAGGGCGTTAAGAGAGAGGTCATTTAGGTTAGAGAGGGACCGGAGAGGGTCCCATTCCTCTTTCAAACACTCCCTCTATGTCTGCTTCTACCCTTGTGTGTTTGCTCCTGTACTCCTTCTGGCTTTTGTCTTGCAGGTCCGTGGGATCCTCAGTGTGGAGTTACAGAGTCTCAACAACTCTGTCTCCACCCTTTCCTCTGCACACACCCAACACAGCATAACGTGGATGGCTGTTCATCATAGGAATGGGATCCACACAAGGTTCCTGCTGCTTAACAGAAGGTTTTCCTTGCCGCCATGATGAATTCATGTTGGGTGTGGGATACATATGTATGTGTATATACGTATATATGCATATGTGTGTATCCATAAAATGAAGAGTCCGTCCTTAAGACTGCTCTACTGTAAAGTGCCTTGAGATACCATTGGTTATGATTTGGCGCTATACAAATAAAGATTGATTGATTGATTGATTGTTTCCCACATGGCACATTTAGCGTTGCATTGTTTTAGATTTCATAAATGTAGCTATACTTGGAGTCTGAGAATAACTTTTTTTTAATTTTGCATATAATTCAGTGGTGTTATTTTATTTATGAAAGAAGAATTGTAAGTTTGAAAAAAACTTTTTTCTTTCTACGGATGCCTTTGTGGGGAAAAAGGAGTTCTTGTCTCTTCCTTTTTAAGTTTATACATGAGATGTTTACTGTATGCTAGGGAACCGTGGCAAGATTTAGAAATAGGCTAAACGTTGGTTGCTCGATGTTGCTGGTAATTAGTAATTACCGCTCTTTTCTCTATCATGCGTTGCTCTTCTTCTGCGTCACAGGCCGTCTCATGTTCCAAGACTGTACTGATGAAGTCTTCGGGCTGTTTTCCACAAAGCATCATTAAATTACTCTCAGGTTATTAGTGCTAATTGTGCCATTGAGAGGCATTTGGATTCTCCTGCTGCATCGTCTGTGCACGCGCTATTTTTAGCAGCAGATGCAGATGTGATCACAGTCTATGGGTGGAGAGTAATTTACTTTGGTGCACAATCGATGGCATCAGTCAGGGAATCTGATGCTGCGTGCCGTTCAGGTACCGTGGGAGAGACCAAAGCCGATATGAGCTCCTTCAAAGTTGGGGAGTTGGATTGTGTGTCAGTGTTGAGGTGGAGAACCTTCTCAGGATGGAGATTTTACACGTTAGTCAGTTAAATGGTTACTGTTGGTGGTTTGAGTTTCAGCTCTGCTGGGACTGTTGACTCATACCTCCTACATAAGCATCTTTTCACTCCATGTGAATGCCTTTAAAGACACAATAAACCTCGATAGCAGCAGTTAATCACACTTAGGCAATACACTGTGTTGTAAGAAACTTCCTAATCAGCATGTTTGGCCCGTTTAGAGAAAACACTGCTCTGAAATGTTCTTACAAAATAAACGTACATACTGTATATTTCGTCCTCTAAGGGGTGCTGATAAGGAGAATAAAGTTTACATTTGGTCAAAGTTTGTCTTTAAGATTTTTCTTCAGATAAAACCAGTGTGTAGGCCTCATAGATCAATAAATGGAACATCAAAGTTTAAGCCAAAAAGACACTTCAAAGTTTGTTTTCATCTATGTTGTTTGTTGACATTTTTGCACATTGCATTGTGGGATGTGGAGTTAAACGGATGCATGGGCTGTGTTCGAAATCGCATGCTAACGTACTACTCATATGAAGCCTGACGTCTAAATGCGTATGTAGTGCGTTCACCTTAAATAGTATGCACGGTGGGCACACTTGTCATACTCAACCTTCCCATGATGCATTGCAAGTGGAAGGTAAAATGGTCCTGGGACCAGCTTCAAACTAAAAATCAAACATTCTCTTTTCAAAAGAAAAGTGTCTTTTGTAAATAGGGCTCTTGTTTTGAAGTTAACAGGAAGCTTCGTCAGTCGCACTTCGAAAATCTCTGAAATGTCGGAATTAAATGTGTCTTCGTGAGTTTTATGGATGAAATGAGCACATGTTGATATTCTACTTGGTCACTTTGTCACTTCAAATGTTTTCAGAACTTTCAAAGTAAAGGTGGAGAATCAACAGAGATATTTAGACTCAGTGTGAACAAGGTTTTTGTCGTTGTTGGTTCCAAATGCATCTTGGAAAACTTGGAAGAATACTTCAGTTCACGCTCATCATCCTAATCATACTTAGTAGTATATAGTAGACAGTATATACTCATTGAGTTTGTAGTGTGTAGTACCGTAGTGGGACATTTACAACACGGCCAAAGAAGTATTTCTACTTCATTCTTACTGTGATTGTTTTCAGATTTGTTTTCGCTATTCCTCATAATATCAATACAAAGTAAAAACACTTCTATGCACCTGTTTTTGCGACTCCACATCCCACAATGCAATGTGCAAAAGGTTTAGTGTTTACTATCAGAATTAACAGAAATTAATTGGAATCCACTGGTAATTTACAAAATTGAAGATTGGCCTTTAACAGGGATGTTAAATATAGTACCACTATACTCACATTGCGCACTTCTTAACGCTGGAGTTTTGAGGCCACGCCCCTTGCCTAACCCCAACTCTATTTATCAAGTTGTCAAGCAGAATAGTCATCATTTACTCAACAATCAATCAAACAAATTAAGAATAATTTAATTTGGTATCAGTGCTGCTGTTTTTGCTACAGATTTTCACTTTTAAAGGTATTGAGCTGAAATCACATTTTTGATGTTTACTTTCTTACTTTCTACAAGTCCTTAAGAAAAAAACTTGCACAACTTCAATAACTGAAAGGTTTTTTTTGTGAAAACATTTTTCTATTATATAATAAACTTTCTATTTTTGAATATTCCCAACATTTGAAAGAAATGTACCAGAAATCTTCTGCCCCTTTGTAACCCTACCAAAGCCACATATTAGAAACTTTTTGCTTCGCATCACCTGTAAAAGTGTTGTTTGTCGACGTCCATTGTGCACCAGCAGTGGACAACGCAGTAGGTGTTGTATTAAGTTTACAAAAGAATGATGAATCTGCTCCGTGTGCGTCCGGGGAAAGGCTGGAGCATCTTCACTGCATTAATAATGGAAACACAGCTGGCAGTATTTATAGTAACACAAGAGGAGCCGCAGCAGCTTGAATGAGCGAGTGATGTACGAGCGTCTCACAGAGAGGAGAGGGCCGACAGCTGCCACACTTACAGATGAAGTCCCCACACTCAGATCTGGATCAGAAGCATGTTGTTCTTGAGATGGTGGTCGGCGGTGTGGAGGTATTCCAGGGAGAGCTTTAGCAACAAATCTCGACACGATGTGGTGCAGAAGAAAAAGTGAATGAACGTTAGGAACTCTTTAAATCAATGGAGGATTCACCGAATGCTGCATACCAGGAGTTGGAGCAGCCGTTTGAGATTAGGGTCACCATATTTTTGACTTCCAAAAAAGAGGAATCTTGGGCCAACCTTGGCTTACTCAAAGTACTCAATGTTTTCTTGAAGCTACGAAATACAATCTAGTAGAAAGGCTAAGTTTCTTTCTTTGTTTTCAAATCCCTCTCTGAACCCCCATCAATGGAGGAGGTTTTATCATCCACATCCAGAAGGTTCTTCCTTTTCATTTAAATCCATCGGTATTTGGTCTCTTTTAATATCTCTTTCTCTCTCTTGGACTTTGGTCCTCTTTCCGTTTTTCAAGTTCATCAGAACAAAGTGGCATCTTTAATGATTCCGTCACATGAGTACATTTACCTTAATGACACAGATTTCAGTAATTGATTAAATTTGTCAGATAGAGCAAATATTAGCGGAGTTACAGTCTTTTAAAAGTGGACATTTCCATCAATTTGTAAAACCCGGACAAGACGTGAAAAGAGGACATGTTGGGGGTAAATTTGGATGTATGGTCGCCCTGTTTGAGGTCCCAGCTATACAGTGAACACAAAGCTAGTTAGCTTTGAGAGTTAAGATCTGAGGAAAACATGTCTAACTGATATAAATGAACAAAACAACCAAGAGAGTTTGTTTTCTAGAGAGCAGCAGTATTTGCAATAACATTTCAGTCGGTACTCGTGTTTGTTCTGGAATTAGCGTCGTCAGGCTTCCTCAGAGTGAACCTACGCTAGCCCAAGACTCTTTTCTTGTCCTTCAGTGATGTGCTGCAGTGGAAGTGTTTGATACACAGAGGAGAATCAGGAGATACAGCCTACAGGAGCCATTTGATAAGCGTCCATATTGATTGGCCTACATAGCTGGGATTAGAACACTGAACTTTTTCTGTAGTCTTACAGTTCTTATCTGTCACTAACAAGCCAGATAACCACAAAACGCACAACAGCTGCTTTAGAAGAAGCCGAGGAATATTTGGCGTAAGGAAAATTAAAGTGTATTTTTTTGACGAGTCGACAGAAAGGAAGTCCATCCATCCACCAATGATTTCCTCCATCCATCCATCCTTCACTGAGTTCATCTATCTGTCCATCCATCGGTCCATCCATCAATGATTTCATTCATTCATCCAGCTTTCCACTCACCTATCAATACGTTGGTCCGTCCATCCATTCATCTTTTTTTTTTTTTTTTTTTTTTTTTTTTTTTTTTTTTTTTTTGCCATCCATTCATCTATGAATTTATCCATCCATCCATCCATCCATCTCATTCATCAATCAATGATTTCATCCATCTGTCAGTCCATCTATCAATAAGTTTATCCATCCATCCATCCATGAGTTAATCCATCATCCATTCATCGACCAGTGAGTTCATCCATCTGTCCATCCATCCATCCATTCATCATCAATGATTTCATCCATCTGTCAGTCCATCCTTCATTAAGTTTATCCATCCATCCATCCATGAGTTAATCCATCATCCATCCATCAGTTCATCCATTGATCAATGAGTTCATCAGTCCATCATTCATCAATGAGGTAATCCATCGGTCCATCCATCGATGATTTTATCCGTCTTTCCATCCATCCATCAGTGAGTTCATTCATCCATCCATCCATCCATCTGGTTCTACCATGTCTTGTTTCAGGTTAGCTCTCATATGTTGTGATGCTTGTTCATGAATAGACATAAAATAATAGAGTTAAACCCAGTTCCATCCTATTGACGGACAAGAGTTCAGTCAAACTGAGGTCTGATGGTTTCAGGAAACAAAGGACAGACTCGTGACTCACTCTACCCTGGAAACAGAGACGTCTCAGTATTCACTCTCTAAGTGTTGTCCACCTTTGACTTTCTGTCTGGTTTTTACTGCGTGCAGAAGAAACGGCCGTATGTAGGCGCCTTCTGATCAAACTTATCATTATGGGGCCACTTTCGTAAGCTATGATTTCTCTCAGTGTTTAACGGAGCCGACAGTGACTGTGTGCAACGTGGATAAAGAAATAAAGATAGGGTAAAATAAAACAGTTTGAGTGTGTTTTTAATATTTAGCTCCTTTAACTTTAGGACCCGTCAGAACAAGCTAATCCTTATTTTCTCTCAATCATTTGTTACATTGTGCAACACCTGGGTTACAGTGGTGTCCAACTCAATTTAGCTCAGAGGCCAAAATATGGAGCAGTTTGATCTCACGTGGGCCACAGAATTTATGTGAGAAAACAAGTGATTTCAACATTATTGTGCCCTAGTTTGCACTTTTACTGATACATAAAATTCATAATATGTAAAAAAATGACAATATCCAAGCAGTAAGTGACAGATATCAGCCCCAACAGGATCTTCACTGTAAATTATCTTTATTATGACAAATTTCTCGGGAAATATTGTGTAATAAATTGAGCAAAATGAAAGGATTTTGTAAGAATGTTTGGGGTTTTTTTCAACAATTTTAATAATTTTTTAAGTTTTTCTCAAATCGGGGTACGTGTACCCCTATGAATACGTGATAGCACTACAGGGTGTACTTTAAAGAGAGAGAGAGAGTGGGAAATTTAACAAATGAAAGCATTACATATATGGGGTTTTATCATGATTATTTTTAGTTAAAAAATAACAATAATGATGATGAAATTATCATGATTAAAACATGAACTGAAAATACAAAGGTCAGTCTTGGTCTCACACCAGGTGAGAGATGACCAGGAAATGATCAAATGTGGGCAATAAATACTGTTTCTGTACAATTACATTCTTTAAATGTGTGTTGTCACTCATTCATTCCATCATTATGCTTTATATTGTTTTTTCATACAGTTCTGAGGTAAAATGTTGTGGTTTGACAAAGGAGGAACTTGGCCAAGTCTGACTAGATTTCACTATTACTGGGTTTCTGATTGGTCAAACATTGGTCATCGTACAGGATTGAAGGTGGATTGAGATGTTTTTTGAAACAGAAGTGGAAAAATATCCAGTTTTAGGTGAAAAATCCATGCATCGTTTTGTTTCTGACATTAAGAAAAGAAGCTGCTCTCCAGCCTCTGTGTGAAACCTGCACACTCATCACATTCCCAGCAGCTTCAGTCGACTCCCAGCAGGTCGTCATCAAACTTCCAGTGTGACGACTCTATAGCGCTCTGCTGACTTCTGACACTGTTCAAAAGGAGGAGAAAAAACCAGGAACCCATCATGATTATTCCTCTGTGGGCTGACGGGGGCGGGGGGTGGGGGTGGGGGACAAAAACAGGACGCCACATGGTCAGATTCCCATTTCACGCCTGGAGCCACGGAGCAGCATCCACTGTGAATATTTCACAGCTCCTCATATGTCCAGCCCTACAGCGACTCCCATAGCTGTTGCTTTATTAATGACTTCCTACATGCTGCTGACTGGAAGTCCCAGCACTGCCTGAGTCACTGTAGGCCTCCACTTTGGAGATGAGTCTGGGATGTGGGTCAGTGGTTCTCAACTACCTCTTTTTTCTTACTTTTGAATCCAAGTACCACTTTTATGTCCGACTACTGCATTTTGCTCAGATTTCTGTAGTGCAGCAGATTAATTGCATATTTCTTAACTTTGATATAAAAGTATGACATTTGGCACAGATACTCTTTAAGGGCTGCTACTTTGGAAAAAGGCGTTGGCCACGCAAAAATTAAATACGCTATTCATGGTTATTATATAATCAAAAAATGCTCGGATCGGGCCAAACAAGCTGTCAGCGGAAAGTTCTGGACCACCCGAGTCTGGATATGTGACTCTACCCCCCGCCCGGATAGAGTCAGGGCTGCTCCCGCTAGAGGCGAAAAACTCAATCGTCTCACGGATCTTTAAAGTTTGAATTGAATTGAATTGATCTTGAGGAATGACTTTACGTGAATAAGTTCATAATCTATCTTCATAAACTCTTTAAAAAACAAAATGTTTTGCACATATTGAAACGTTAGTTGATGAATATTGTTGTTTCTATTGTGTTTTTTTTAAAATGATGTTGGGGGATGGGCTCTGATGATTCTATTTTTGGTTGTTAAAATGTACCTTTATTCTTTGTACTGTATTGTATATGTTTGAAAACAAACACAAAAAAACAACTATAGATCATAATGATAGAATGAATGAGTGATAACACACATTTTAAAGAATCTCGATTTCTAAATAAGTAGAAAGAAACCGTATTTAGTGCTTCCTGAATACATTCATTTATATAGTTTTTTTTTTTTTAATAATTTCTGATTATCTCCTTCCTGATGTGGAACCAAGTCTGATCCTTGTTTTATTGTTCATGGACTATTAAAGATCTTTTTTTCATCTCATTTTGCGTGTTTTTGTGTATGTTGTTGTTTGTCTTTTCTTTTTATTATTCAGTATAATTTTCTCCCATTTTGTGTGTTTGTGTTGTCGTTTTTGTGTGTTGTTGGTATTATTTAAATGATTCTATCTCAGTGTGTGTGTTTTTGGTTGTTTCTTATGTCGTTTTGTACGTTTGTTGTTTTTGTGTATTTTGTAGTGATCTTGTGTGTTTTTCTCTCATTTAGTGTGTCGTTACTGTAGTTTTGTGTTGCTATGGTAAGAGTTAGTATTTCTCTCTTAGTGCGTGTGTTTTTGATGTTTTTCTGTATTTTGTTGTTATTTTTTATTATTTTGTATATAGTTCTCTTGTTTTGTGTGATTTTGTTGTTGTTTTGTGAGTTTCTGGTAATATGCAGCGTTATTATTTTTAACAAAAAATAAACATTATAAACCCCCATATTGTTGATGTAGGTCGTAAGTCGACCCCATGCTGCTGTCTGCCACTCTCAGGTAAACAGTGAGACTCTGTACAGTCCTACTGAGGTTTAATGGCGTTAACAAATTAATTAGCAGGTCATTTGAATCTGATTGGCTGTGGGTCATTTGAATGAACACTGCAGATTAATCATATGCTAATGAGCCTGATGTGGGTTCTCACCACTTCTTACTTCCCTTATAAAGCTTCCCTCTAAACAAGGAAACAACCAAAGTCATTTAAGTTAATATAATATATTTATATAATATATTTAAGTTCAGAAATGTAAAAAACTATCTGTTTTAGGGCAATATTACGCATTTAAACCCTATTTTTCCCTGTAGTGCAGCAGATTAATTGCGTATTTTAAGAGAATCGTTCACTTTGGTATAAAAGCATAACATTTGGCCCAGATACTCTCTAAGGGGCACTATTTTGGAAAATACTTCTTACTTTGAAAAAATACAGTCGTGATTTGTTCTACCATGGGGAGGGAGGGAGGGAGGGGCGTCTCCCTATTTTGGGAAATAGTGGCCCGAAAATGTGCATCCCCCTAGGGTAGAGTCAGGACTGAGCCCCCTAGAGGCTAAACACTAAATCTCCTTAAAAAACATAATCGGACTCATTGACGGTTATGGACCAAATTATTCCTAAAGTCAAAATATTTGTGACTGTTATTTTGTAACTTTTTGTCATCTGACGGCAAAACTAATTTAGAAGCGTTTGTTGAAGATGCGTCTCATCATTGTAAACATTTTGGCACCAAATATGACATAAACAAATGTTTTGAAGTAAAATGATTTTACAAATATGTGTTTTGTTCCTCAGGGTTTATCACTAAAATGAGCTCAAAAACAGACCACAAGAATCATTTTCTTACTTCTTATATATCATACCATGAAAAAAATGCAGTTGTGTTTGGTTCTACCATGGAGGGGGAGGGGCATCTCCCTAAATATGCTGTTAACCTACCTGTGGTTGGTTGTATGTATTCAAAGAGTGATTTGTTGATTATTTGTTTCCTTTAATTGTTGAAATTTATGACAGATATGATGAGATATCAAAACTAAGGGCTACATTTCATGTTTTTCCCGCTCGATTCCGTGAGTGCGGCTCTTACGGAGCGTCTCCTGTTGCTGCTTGGGAACAACAGTGCAGTCAGTGCACATCTGACATTCATCAGCTGTCAGCATTTACCAAGCAAACAAGCCTCAGTTTGATCAATAGGAAACGAAGTCAACCAACTCAGTGCTCGGAGGACGTGACACCATCTGTACACAAATTAGCGTTACGCAGGGTTTCATGAATGAGTAGCAGCCGTGAGGAATAAAAGTTGCAGAAAACCTTTAGAAATAATTGTTCCTAATTATGTCTGTGACTTCGCTGGCCTTGCTGCCAGCAGACAATTACCAAACTAAGGCTTGATCGCCTGAAAAAAAAAGGTTTTTTCACTGTAAAAATCTCTGATAGCCTGAAGTTAGGATGGAGTGGAAAACCAACGGTAATCAGACTTTGAGGTCACTCTTACCCCTCGGGAAGCTTGCACGCTTGTTTGTTTCTTGTGTTTTTACAAAGCTTCACACGCCCACCACAGTAGATCTCATGGCTTTGTGTTATTGCTTCCCCAACATGTTTCTGAATCCCCTCCTGTGCAACAATGATGTACAACAGAAACATGTGATGCTAATAATTGTTTGAGCATCATAGTTTAAATCTCAGTTTATAGCGTTTGAACATTTTATATCATTGATATCAAGCAGTTTAGCTCTACTAGTACTCAAATGTGTAGTGCATGTACTCATTGTTGGTTTATTAGTGCATGAGTACATTTTACTATCCCATTGGCTTTTAAAAACAACTAATCAAGCAGCTGAATTTGTATTAATCCCTCCTACTTCATTTGCATCAGGTCTTCTCGTACAGTGTTTCCTAAACTTAAGTTCCCCATGTACCCCTAAATCTTTATTTTTTTTAAAGCAAGTACCCCTTAGCTTATGTTATACAATAATTGATTTGTGTCGAAACTCTTTCCTGAACTCATTAACCTTGAATTTAGGCCTTTTTATTCATTTATTTCTGATGTTTTGCTCGTTTTAGAATTTAAACTTTTAAAGAGTTGTGCCACAAATTATTATTGATGGATGTAAAAAAAAAAAAACTAATGTTAAACAATAAACTGACAATGTATAACCATAACCCTAGTTTACTAATAGTAGTACTTGTAGATCAATAAAAACTGGTAATGGAAACCCCTGAATTTTCAAAAAACACTCAAGTATCGCAAAAAAGTTTTTACTCTTTCATGAGGAGGTTTTTCAAATGTTTTCATATTGAAATATATTGTATAACGGAAACACTTTTTCTGCAATTACACGTCAAAACGTGAGGTACCTGGTCACATGACACTTTGAGAAAACATGGCGTGGTACGTGTGGACAGAAGAAGAGATCGTTAAGCTTTATACTTAAAAATGAATTGTGTCACATTAGACGTGAAACAACAAAGGAATACAGAGAGCTATAAGGAGGTTTGGAGCATCCATCTCGTTGGATGAGATTTAACGAGAGTTCCAAGGCTCCAAAACAACCTTCAGTGGAAAACGCGTTCAAAGCGCAATTATATTATGTCAAAATTTAGAAATATTGCTTTAATTTAGCAAAAAACTGAAATGGAAACCCAGCTACTGACGTTAAATGTTTTCCATAAGTCCTTGTGAGCTGGTTTGACCTTCACTCCTGGACAATAATCTCTTGAACCAGGTTTCTCGTGCCCAAACTCAATCCAGGTCCCTTCACCAGCTCACCCTACTTGTCCAACTCAGGGGACGATCACGTCACGTTCTTCTTCTCTCTGGATCTCCCTGGAGTCGCTGCTGATGAGATTTCATGTGACGCGCTGGTCCCACGAGGACGTAGTCAGATAATTACCAGGTTTCCTGACGTGACCCAAAAGTTCAGGACTTTACAAACGTTGTTTCTCTTCAGTGTTCTGACTTATTTAAGTGGAAATGATTTCAAGAGCCGTGCAGGAGATTTACACACAATTTTGTAGTAAAAGAAAAAGGTAAATATGTC
Organism: Gouania willdenowi; assembly: GCF_900634775.1. NCBI lineage: Eukaryota > Metazoa > Chordata > Actinopteri > Blenniiformes > Gobiesocidae > Gouania > Gouania willdenowi. The sequence continues at coordinate 31,693,500 of NC_041051.1, read as the reverse complement.
AAACAAAGAAGGAGGGAAATTGGGTGTCCCAGTTTAGTGGCAGGAAAGTGGGTTGATTTCTTCTCTGGAAGTTTCCCAGAGAAATTTCCTGGGGACCAAGACACTGAAAATATCTGTCTATTTACATACACGCCCTGCCCTACATAACGAGGAGGGGTGAGAACAAGAGTGCAAATGACGACACGGATGAAAAGAGGCTGAATGTCATCGAGCTGCTGGGATATCAAACCTTTTGATGGCATCATCACGAGCGCAGATTAAACCAAGCGGGTCAAGTCTCAGAGCCACGTCACCTCATTTTCCCTTTCTGCCATAAAAAAACCCAAGTGCTGCCTGACAGCCTCGTTTTCCTCCGCTGTGGTGTGTGTGTGTGTGTGTGTGTGTGTGTGTGGGATTAATGTGGATTACGTTCACACCTGCTTACTGTGTGTTGAGTTAACAGAGATCAGAGCCATGGTTTCCTCTGCCAGAACCTAAACCAGCTACTTCTGTTCACTAAGACAGATGTTACAGGCTCATGTCGCTCACTGGTGCTGCATGAATAGCTCAACATTTCAATTTGGTTAAGTGCTTCGCCGACAGAGCTGCCAGAGTGTGTCTGTTTGTGACGATCCAGCTCCAGTTTGTTTTCAGATGTTCCCTCAGTGCTGAGGGAGATTAGTGTTCAGCCTCACTGGGAATGTTGACGGAAAGCCAAAGAAAATCCCTGATTCTAACGTTTATCAATGAAAGCCATCTAAAGTGTATCTATTCTATCAAATATTTTAGAGAAGTATTGTGTTTATCTTACTCCTAGGTTGGGTAATATGGACCAAAACTCATAACTCTATGTTTTTTTCTTAAAATGGCGATACAGTATATGATGTAAATCTCAATATTTTTACTCAATAAACTCTTACTAGAAAGACAGTTTTGTGCAGGAACTGCTTTTTGTGCTGTTTTGAGAAGTAGAGAAAGCAACGACTCATAAAACAAGAATTTAATACAATATATATATATATATATATAAAAACCCGAGATATTGATATAGGCAATATTGTAATTTTCAATATCACCAAAAAAGAAAACTCGAGATGTCTTGAATCTCGACTTACTCCTGGTGCTGCTACTTTTCAAACATTAGTGCAGAGGTGTCAAAATAATTTTCATTCAGGGGCCAAAAACAAAGCAGTTTGATGCCAGTGGGCCACAGATTTTAGATCTAGTTTACACGTCCATGTAAAGATAATATTTACAGTATGTGAATATACTGTACTCACACCAAGGGATCCTAGAGTGGTTCAAACAGATAGTCCTCCTCGTTTAGTCGCTGTGAACACACAAAGTCTAGAGCAAGTGTTTCTGTCGGTCTCAGCGTTTCTAAACCAAGTCTAGAGCGCAGGAAGTACCGGTGATGACATAGAGCGCACGGCATTGTGGGAGGTCAGAAGAACCGGCGACAGTGCAAAACAGGGCTTTAAAAACACGACAAATTGTTTAATGTTGTGAAAGAAGAAAAATACATTTATGAGCTCTACATCATTAGATATAGATTATAATAAATTATATTCTGCCTAGAGAAGTCTCTACTACAGTAACTGGTTAACTCATGGAACTGGTTACAGTAACTGGTTACAGTAACTGGTTAACTCATGGAACTGGTTACAGTAACTGGTTAACTCATGGAACTGGTTACAGTAACTGGTTAACTCATGGAACTGGTTACAGTAACTGGTTACAGTAACTGGTTACAGTAACTGGTTAACTCATGGAACTGGTTACTGTAACTGGTTACAGTAACTGGTTAACTCATGGAACTGGTTACAGTAACTGGTTACAGTAACTGGTTAACTCATGGAACTGGTTACAGTAACTGGTTAACTCATGGAACTGGTTACAGTAACTGGTTAACTCATGGAACTGGTTACAGTAACTGGTTAACTCATGGAACTGGTTACAGTAACTGGTTACAGTAACTGGTTAACTCATGGAACTGGTTACAGTAACTGGTTAACTCATGGAACTGGTTACAGTAACTGGTTAACTCATGGAACTGGTTACAGTAACTGGTTAACTCATGGAACTGGTTACAGTAACTGGTTACAGTAACTGGTTAACTCATGGAACTGGTTACAGTAACTGGTTAACTCATGGAACTGGAGCAGATCAGAAGTTTTTCTCTGAATACAAAATAATAATTTGCCCATTTGGACCAAATCTACGACTAAACGGGTGTGAACGCAACCTAAGTTACAGATATCAGTGCCCGCAGGATTTTTACTTAGATTGTTGTGTGATTGGTCAGAATTCTGATGTAGGCGTGGCTTGTGTTATTATTAGCATATGATGCAATTACTGACGTCATGCAACATTTCATTCTTCTTCTGTATCTTATGGAGCAGTATCTTATGAACTAAGATATTACATTAAAATACTACTTTGCTTGTGAACTGGGATGTGGTGATGTGTTTATACAAGTTGGATCTGATCCCATCATCAGACAGTGGAAAATACAACACTGCCAATAGAACTAACAACAGCTGGATTACCCTTGATGTAGAGACAAAACAAGGTGACATTGTGGATGAAAAGGGAAGAATCTTCCAAACACCTTCGAAAGAGGAACTATTCTTGAACTGGAGGAATGCTAACAACGTCTGGCAGGGAACAAGGCCAAAAGATGAGAATACACAAAAAAGAAGAAATCAAGAATGTTTTGACCAGAGAGACATGTAAACCCATGTAAATCTGCGATGGTAAAACAGGGGACGGGACCCGGATAAGCAAACTGCTTCTCTCGTCTCCTTTTTCGGCATGTACAAAAAATGTAAAAAAAAAAAAAAAAAAAAAAAGTGAATGTAACCATGTCGGAAATAAACTGAATAAATAAAAATAAATAAAAAAACGACTCAGATCATATTGTGAGTTTTTGCTATTTACCTTAAATGTTACGTTGGACTAGTGAACATGTTACTGTATCTTGTGACTGTAGCTTTAGATTATAATGACACACACTGAAAATGAATGCAGAGCATGTCGTCTGACGTTTGTTTTTATTGATTTGTGAATGAATGTAAACACAGTGACAGCTTTACAGAAAGTCACCAGTTATATTGATCACCAGTTAAAGTGAAACACTCACCATCTGTTCCGCTGCAGTATCTTCATTTACTCCCATGCTGGTTTTCCGATGGCGTTTTAGCTAATCTCAGGCGTGCGTTTGTGTGGATGGACGATGAACGCTACAGCTGTCAGATCTTTGTTGACTCCTCAGTAAACGCTAAAAGGAAGTGACACGCTGACCCTTCCGCCTCAGCAGGAAAACAAGACTTTGTTTGTTTCTACAGCACTTAGCATTCAGATGGTCGACTGTACACACACTGATATTCATCACTGATCGATCCGAGCACTTCTGCAGATTAAAGGACTTTTTTTTGTTTAGAGTTTGAGATTTTAGCCGATAACCCTTCGTAGTAAATGCCACTAACTAATAAAATAAAGTCAGAGCCAGAATTGATATTTTAATGTTGACATTATTATGTTTCTTAAACAGACCTAAAAGCTAACATTTAATGAGACACTCACTCACACACAGTTCATTTGTAGTCGTCGTACATTTGAATTTATTTGTCGGCCTTTGAAGTTTAATCTACTTAATTTCTCATGATTTCAAAGACAATTTTTTTTCTAGAATTAGTTTTTGATCATGTTTGAGTTCAGATAAAACATTTTAGTTGAACTAGATTTATATTTCACAAAATGAAAGTATAGAAATTTTTTTATTGGAAAAATAATGATTAAAAATCTTAAAAAATCTATACAATTTTCAGAAATTTCAAGGGACCCATCATAGGGTCCCGACCCCAAGGATGAAAAACACTGATTGAGTGGCTTCTGAATAGATGTTTTTCTATAGTTTTTATCATTACCGGTCATATTACGCCTGGGTTGACACTTTATATGTTCATTTTCCTCTCTCTCACTCTCTCACGCTCTCACGCTCTCTCTCTCTCTCTCTCTCTCTCTCTCTCTCTCTCTCTCTCTCTCTCTCTCTCTCTCTCTCTCTCTCCTAATGTGGTGCCATCGTATACCCCTAGAGGGGTTTATCAGTGTTTGAGAAACACTGATAAACTACATGGGGACATTTATTAAGTATGCACAGTGGGCACACATACTCAACCGTCCCATGATGCATTGTGAGTGGAACGTAAAACGGTCCTGGTACTGGTGTCATGTACTGAGTTTGCATCGTATTGTATATGCGCATGTGCACTACTGGAAAATGAATTTTTGGTTCCAAATTCATCTTGGGAAACTTGGAAGTATACTTCAGTGAGAATGCATCATCCTAATCATATTACTAGTATACAGTAGACAGTATATACTTATTGTGCCATGGCTGCACACCCGACCAATGCCCGTCATTGTTCGATCCCGTTAGATCTCAGAGGCTAAGCAGGTCTGGTCCTGGTTAGTAGGTGGAAGGAGACCACTGAGAATTCCAGGGGCCACAGTGGGGGACAGTCACCAGTGGTATCTGTCATTGTGTCCTTGGGCAAGGCACTTCACACACATTACCTAGTATGAATGTAGTGTGTGAGTGAATGTTGGTGGTGGTGGGAGGGGCCACTGGCACACTTTGGCAGCCTCACTTCTGTCAGTCTGCCCCATGGCAGCTGTGGCTACAATTGTAGTTTACCACCACTAAGTGTGGAGTGATGCCTTAATTCTGTAAAGCGACTTTGAGTGTCTATGATAAAGCGCTACATAATATTGATGCATTATTATTATTATTATTATATAGAGGTCAACCCACACCAGAACCGTGTTAAATGCCTTCATATTTTTTAATTATCATTATCATTAACGTTGACGGCACTAATTTTAAGATGTTTAGCTGTGGTAGCATGAAATTGGTTTCCTTGAATGTTTATGAAGTATGTCTTCTTCTCCTACACCATCAGTCTCCTCCTCCTTCATGGGAGAAAACGTGGAACAACACTGTGTCTGATTCAACTGACAATCAAATTATCTTGGTGTGTTAATCTACACACGGATTGTTTCATTTGTATTTAAAAATTCATTTACTCAGATATTTATTTGGTTTTCTCTCGCTGTATGTAAACTGATTGATTACCTGCTGTGAGCTCTACGTACGTACAACACACTACATATTCAATGAGTATATACTGTCTACTATATACTATAAATATGATTAGGATGACAAGCATTCCCACTGAAGTATACTTCCATGTTTCCCAAGATGCATTTGGAACCAACAACAACAAAAACCTTGTTCACACTGAGGCTAAAAACCTCTGTTGATTCTCCACCTTTACTTTGAAAGTTCTGAAAACATTTGAAGTGAGAAAGTGACCAAGTAGAATATCAACATGTGCTCATTTCATCCATAAAACTCACAGAAACACATTTCAGAGATTTTCAGAGACCCTCCATTGTGCAACTGACAAAACTTCCTGTTAACTTCAAAATAAGAGCCGTATTTACAAAAGCGTTACAAAACTAATGGCTGAGGCTAATGGAAGAGATGCTTTTATTTTGAAAAGGTGATGATGGATTTTTAGCTTGATGTTGGTCCCAGAACCTTTTTATGTTTCGCTCGCAATGCATCATGGGACGGTTGTGTATGACTAGTGTGCCCACTGTGCATACTTTAAAAATGTCTCCATATAGTATACATCTGGATATTTCTCACATACTCAATCTTTCCATCCTATCTACTGTGAACTCACTGCATACTCATTTTGACCGTAGACTTAGTATGAATAGTACGTTAGTATGACATTTACAACACAGCCCATGCATCCGTTTACTCCACATCCCACAATGCAATGCACGGAAATGTCAACAGTCTGTTTACGTGATGAAAACAAACTTACAAGTTCTCAGACCATCCATTGTGCTCCATACAACACTTCCTGTTAATTTCAAAACAAGAGCCCTATTTACAAAAGCGTTGTAATGGAAGATAAGAAGAGATGCTTTTATTTTGAAAAGGGGATGTTTGACTTTTAACTTGAAGCCGGTCCCAGGACGATTTTACATTCCGCTTGCAATGTATCATGGGACGGTTGAGTACGAGTAGTGTGCCCGCCGTGCATACTTTAAAAATGTCCCCATATAGTACACATCTGGATATTTATCACATACTCAGTATTTTCATACTATCTGATATAAATACACTACATACTCAGTGGTGTTGTACGTTAGTATGACATTTCCAACACAGCCAGAGAGTTCCTTATACACTAGTTCAGGGCCGTCCAATTAGTTTTGGTCCGCTGCCCATATTTGAAATTGTAATTTTTTGATATTTTTTTAAATATAAAAATGTGTGTAATACAGTACAGTGATTTATAAGAAACAAATCTAAAGCTGATGTCCAATCACATAATTTTTCTTGAGTTTTAAAGGATTGTTTAAGGCAAGGATCATTTTTAGTTTTTTGTTGTTTTTAATATTGACCAATGAATAGATCTCGTTTCCACCTCTGCTTTCTGACATTGATGAATGACCAATATCATCGACCTGCTGCCAAAGTATCCAATTGTAACGTCAAAATCAACCCCTTTAAATGTAGGATATTTAGCAGTAATGTACCAGTACACTATCACTCAGTGGAAAATGTATAAATATGTATGAAACACGGATAAGAATGCAGGTTGGCAACTTAAATCAGAAATTAGAATCTTTTATTTGCCAAGTACAGTGTCGTTGCTCCCCCAGGTGATGATGTCGATGGTAAAAAAAGGTGTAGTGTGGAAAAAAGGTCTTCGTTGAAACTGACTTGCAAAATAATACAAAGTTTATTAAAACAAGCAGAATCAAAAACAGGAGACAGAGAGAGCACTGGGGGTCAGATCATACAAAAACAGGAGAGAGGCGCATATGTCTTACAGGATTTTCAAACACCACATGTTAACTAAATCACCCTTAACTGGAACACAAAGAAAAGAATGTTTATTGTGGTGGTAAAACTCCCATTTACAGTATGAAGGACTGAAGGCCGGAGTTCGACTCGTTTATGGCATAGAGCTGAAATTGGAGGAAGACCAAGCATGGGAACAGGGACGTTTCACAGGCCAATATAACGTTCCAACAGCAGTGCTTCTAAGGTGACTGGATTTGATTGTGAAACCATGTGTTCAACAGCATGACGAAGGCCAACTCTCAAATTTAAGTGAAAAGGTATATTGCATAAAATGAATATCATATTAAGCAATCAATACACCTCAACAGTTTTAAAAACAGCACAAGAAATTTGACTTGGTAGTTGGTGCGTGAAACAAAAAGCAAAGACAACAAGCCAGCAACAATAATAATAATAATAATAATAATGATAAGTATAAAAGATGAGATTAATAAAGGATTGATAGAGGATAAATATATAGAATAAATATAAATATATATACATGTAATATTGTCTCTGATTCTATGTCCCTGTAACATGTGAGGCGACCCACGGCTCTTGGATTGATTGATCCGTCGTTATTCTCAACTCTTCTTCATCTGTATGGTGTTTTTCCTGCTAGATGAAGTGATGGTTCTGTATGCGGGGTGAGCCGATCCATCCGCTCACATTATCACAAAGCCGTGTAGTGTAGGTGGCTTTTACTCAGCACCTCTCACTTGTCAGACAGTAACGACCTGTTTTTGTGCTTTCAGGAGCTTCTCACACTACATTAAAGCTTGGTTAAGGCGCGGGAACATTTATTCCATTAGACGTGAGTTTTAATCTCACAGTGTCCCTGGCAACTTTAACTCTGTCAGTTTGGCCGTGTTCGATGCTCTCTGCCTTCTGCTCTCAATAGTTCACACCTCACATTTCACAGCCGGTCTTGCTTTGGTGTCCCTTTGTTCTCTCGAGAATGACATTTTCACCAATGTAGATTTAGAGATGTCAGTCCTTATCAAATATATGGATAATCATCAAGATTTGGCATCTTGTCTTTAACAAATGCATGAACCTCAAAGATCTCCAAGTGCTGGGAGTGTACACGTTTATGAACTCAATAGGTGCTTAAATACGCAACATTTCTTTTTTCTGTGTAATTGTAAGCAGTATTTGGAGCAGACATTCTCTCGTACTTTTACTAGTTTGTCCTGCTATTGCAAGAAGATACTCTTGCACATATTGTATGTTTTTGCACTGAAATGGTACGAGATTGAATATAATTTACAGCATTCTGATTCTGACTATATGTCCATTTTTACCTTAATTGATTTTTTTTATTTTTTTTTAATTTGGCTCAGACGCCCACACCAAAATATTAATACCAATATTTTAATTGATTAGGAAGCCTAAGGTAACCAAGAGGTGAAAAACTAATTAGATGATAGATAATCTTTTTTTGTGTATTTTACAGCTGATTTAAGATAATGGCTCAAAACTGACCCGTTATCATAAGAAATGCTAACAGAAAGCTAACACACATTTTATGAGCTTATTTGTTTAAGGCTCAGTAATTGTGATTAATTGTTATTGAACTTTAGCAATTGAGAACGTAATTGTAATTGACTTTCAGGGGGGGAAATAGTCATTGTAATTGGAAAAATTCTGGTCAAAGTAATCATAACTGAGTTGTAATTGAACATGGATAATTGAAGACGTAATTGTAATTTAAAAATGTAATTGACCCCAACCCTGGATGCCACACATGCACACACACACATGCACATACAAACACAGGGAGAAAGAGAAATACAGATTTAATGTCAATAGTTCAGGAACTCAAATAAAAGATGATCCGAAAACAAAAAAAAAGTTAATCTCAGAACTATGATTTTATAAAACTGAATTTAAACCAATGTGCCACTAAGAACCATTTATTAATTAAAATAAACACACACACAGAGACCCTAATTTATGACTGTGCTTTCATTTGAAACTGTATATGTTATAGAGTCTGGATCATAAACACGTCAGATTATTTCATAAACGTGATACAAGGCGGTTGAAACTGATTCGATACTGGATTATCTACAGTATATATATTGAACATAAATATATGAACTGTCACATCAACCTGCTGTCACTATGTTAATTTTTACCTGTGAGATAGTCTGAGAGGGAGGAGCTTACATTCTTATGTAGGGTAGGAGAAGCCAGAATTGTCAGGACGTTGTGACATCACAACTCAGAGACTCCTCCTCCTGACAATCCTGGCTCCACCTGCAAAGTAAAATCCAACTTGCCCGTTTAGAGCTGAACTGTGTCCCTCTGAATGAGGCTAAAGGAATGTTTATCACTGTAGCAAAACTATTAGAAAGTGAATTTTTCATAATCCCGCCCCTTTAATTTCAGTCTTTCTTTTTCCCATAATCCTCTGCAGCTCTTTTTCTTTTCTCTTCATCTCGATGCTCCCTGTATTTTGTTGTTCCTCACTCACTTTCCTTGTCTTTTGATTACTCAGCAGTATTGTAAAGTACACCTCTATTTGTGATCACACCATCTGCTCTGTGATTGGTCGGCTTTCCTTCCACTTCAGCGCGTTCCTTTCTTTCTGTTTTTTTACAGGTATGTTATTGTTTATTTGCCCTTACTGTAACATCCACAATATAAGATGGAGTTTTTAGCATTGAGCATTAAAAAAATTATTATTATTTTTGTTTCAAAATACATTTATGAATTTAAAATTAATAGTAAAAAAAAAAAAACCTTAAAAACTAGTTGTATTTTCTTTATATTTTGAATGTCTTGAATGGTTAATAATCCATTATGATGACATGTTTCTTTCTCATCTCTCTGGGAAACGCTGCAGCACTGACTGTACAGACTTCTCAGTAAATGTGTTTGTTGAGTTTCAAAAGGCAAATATTTGGAGAGCTTTCAGTCTCTGCTCCGTCAACATGTCACTAAGCCTCACATTCCTGTTTTGGGATTTTTATGGGATCAAGAGTAAGATGATGGGAATCTTTCCAGTTAGCTGTGAAGCTACGTGACATTTAGCCTCCAAACAGCACAACTGAGGTTAAAGAGAATAAAAACAAACAAAAAAACAAGTTAGAGGGAAAACAACAGGATTGATACAAACAGGAAGCAGCAACAAGGCTTCATGGGAACAAACACGTCAAAAATAACTTTTTATAACGAGTTATTTGAGTTAATTGAAGGATTTTAAAGGCTTTCGTTGTAAAAAAAAAAAATAACATTACCGTTAAAGGTATTGTAAAACGATGTTTAGAAAAGAAACTCCCTCTCCACTTTTTGAAAAAAAATGCGCACGTGCAACACGCCTATGTGTGCGGGAGAGCGTGCACAAGCCCAGTTTTCCTCGTGCACAGCTCTGTTTTACAAGTTGGAGTCGGCAACGTTCATACAAGCTTACCTTCCAAAAGAAGATTTGCACTTTTCCACTATGTCAGACTCTCCACTGGATCCGGTGCGCACTGGGCGTGAGCACAAGCACGAACGACAGCCTTACGTAAACATGATTGACAGTTAGGAGGACCAATAGTCTTGATGATCCACCCGGGACATCGTCCACAACACCTTTAAGCAGGGGCTTAGCACCACATTTTGGGCCCGAGGTACAAACCATCTTTTTAGTGTGTGTGGTGCGCGCAGGAGTGTTGGTGTGTGCTACATGCACCCCCAAAGTAAATGTACAAAATGACAGAAAAATACACAAAACAAGAGCAAGAATACAATAAAAAATACAAAGAATTACAACATTGCAGAAAAATAGAGTAAAAGACAAGATAAAGATGCAGAAAATACTCCAGAAACACACAAAACTGCTACAAAAAACATGAATAAACAAAATTACTCTGAAAAAGATACAAAATTACAGGAAATGACAACAAAAGTACACAAAAAGACAAGAAAATACATGAAAAATGACACTGCAAACCTACAGTGTGAACAAAACAAGCAAAACGACAACAAAAATGCAAAATGACACAATAGGATGTATTTAATAACTAGTGACAGTAGATCCTGTGATGATGTCACATGTGTAACATTAACATTAGAGTAAATCCATCAGTCTGACGTACAGTATATATGTGTGTATTTTCCCGTGTCCTGTAGCATCTGTTCAGTTTCTCTTTTTCCTCCTGTTTTCAACCACAGGTCATTCAGCTGCTCAGAGGTTAGTGAGGCTGAAAATCCTGGAGCTGATCTCAGATCTGATCACACCTCCAGGGGCCGTTGTGTTGTTGAAGAGCAGGAGTGTGTAGTTGGTGTCATTGGCTGCTGTGTGTAATCAGTGTGTGTGTGTGTGTGTGTGTTATACATCCAGTTGTTTTTTGTCATTTTTATCATGTATTTGTTGTTGCTGTGTTTGGTTGTTGTTGTTTTTTTTGTAGTCATTGTCTGTTTTTAATGCAGTTTTTTTTTTTTTTGTAATTTTTATGCATTTGTTGTCTTTTATTTCAAAGTCATTTTGTCTGTTTTTGATGTCATCTTTTGTGTTTTTGTTTTTTTTTTTGTGGGGTTTTTTGGTCTTGATTAATACATTTGTTTTTATTGGTTGTATTTATGGAGTCACTTTTTGTCCAGTGTCTAGTTAATATATTGGGATCTTAACCAAGTTGTGGATACTCATACAGAACTTGTAGAGATATGTCGAGAAATAATAGTCAGTTAGTTTGTCGGTTTGTTGGTAAGTTGGTTGGTTAGTTAGTTGGTTGGTCATTTGGTTGCTTGGTTAGATAGTCAGTCAGTCAGCCAAATGGTTGGTTGGTTCGTTAGTCAGTTAGTGATTGGTTGGTTGGTAGGTTTGTTGGTTGCTTGGTTAGTTAGTCAGTCAGTCAGTCGATTGGTTGGTTTTTTGGTTGCTTGGTTATTTGGTTATTTGGTTGCTTGGTTAGTCAGTCAGTCAATCGGTTGGTTAATTGGTTTCTTGGTTAGTCAGTCGGTTGGTTGGTTGGGTATTCGGTTGCTTGGTTAGTTAGTCAGTCGGTCGGTCGGTCGGTCGGTTTGTTGGTTGGTTATTCGGTTGCTTGATTAGTTAGTTTGTTAGTTGGAAATAACATTTCTCTTCTAATTTTTTCCTGCTTTCTTTTCCTGTTCAGGGCCTCACTGGGAATGATGGTGTTGTCACTGGGTCCACCTTCTCGGTCGCCATGACGATGCCATTCAGCCCGCTGTCCAGCGACGAGGAGCATCGAAAAATGCTGGGGAACAGTCGCCACCTCTATCCCGGGGCAGAGGACGAGGAAGAGGAGGAGGAAGAAGAGGAGGAGGAGATGGAGGAGGACGAGCGCGACGACGACGGCCAAGAGGAGGAGAACGGAGGGCTGGAGGCGGAGGAGGAGGACGAGGAGGGGGGGATGCTGGGGGGGGAGGTCAGACGAGGGGGAGGCCTGTCTCGAGGAGTGAGGGCGGCCGACGGCCACAGACAGTCGGGTAAACTGGGCCCCCGGCCCGCGGGGGACAGACCCATGAGGACGGGGAACCCCGGACATGCCCTAAACCCCTACTCATCCAATCCCGCTCCCACCCACCAACAGCCGACCAATCAGATGCAGCAGCAGCAGAGGAGGCTGAAGGAACGTACCATCAGCTCCATGTCGTCAGAGGACACCCACATCGCCATGATGGTGTTTCGCATCGGGATCCCCGACATTAAGCAAACGGTCAGTGAGACACGTCATCATAATCACTCACTACATCCTTTAGAAATAGTTATAAAGTGTCTGTTATATTAAATTAGAAAATTACATTTGAGGTTATTTTATATTTATATCATTCCAAGTAATTTTTACTAATTGTTCCTTAATAATTTGCCAACTGTACATTTTTAGTTTGATCGAATGAATCATTTTTGAGATATGGATGATTCAGTGACGGAGGTGTATGACGCTTTTCGTTTGTCCTTTTCTTTTTCTTCCATTTTCATCTTCCAATATCTCAGGAACTCCATCACGTATTAAAGGTAAATATGGTACAGTAATATAGCTCCACCTACTCTCTCAGAATATATAGAAACATCTGCTATACATCATATCTGATGGACATGCCAGCTCATCAAAATAGGAAAAAGTGAGTGTGTTTGGGTGTGGAACATGTTTGGGTCTTCAGTAAACTACTTAGCATATGTCTCAGCTCCCTGTAATTTGATCAGCTTAGAGCTATGAACATAGACTGTTCACATCATGATTAGTCACATACTGTATATGCATTGGTTCTTGGGTGACACGCTGTGGAAATATGAAAAAATACTTTTTTTACTATTTTCATTGGCCTAAAGCTGCAACACTTCTGATTTCTGTTTTAATTTATAGTATAAATGTTACTCTTTGGGATATAAAACATTTTTTCTTAATGACTTCTTTTTTATTTTTATTTTGGACCCTAACTTTTATGTGGATATTGAAAATTCTTTACATGAGGCCATTGTAGCTCGTCTCTAATAATCATTTATTGTTTAGTAGATTAGTAGTTAAAGAAAAAAATTATTAAAAAATTATTCATCTGTTCAAGCTAAAAATGTACAGTGTGTCTATTGAATAATAACGGAACAAACGTTACGACCCAAGGTTGAAGAACCCTGAACTTGTGCATTTTTGGTCTGAATTCTGTTCAGTTATTGTTGAGAAATAATTGCATACACATCTTTCACTCACTGCTGACTCATTGTTTTCTCTAAAAACAAAAATCATCTTAAGTAGATTGAAGCCACTTAGAAAGAGATAGAGCTACAAACATAGAGCGTGGATTGAGTCGCTGATTATAAATCCTGGTCCACAATAAAGCTGTAGATGTAATCAATGCTCTGTGATTGGCTGCGTCAGTACTGAACATCAACCTATCTTATATTTAACAGTGCACCATAAACGGCTCGCTGGAGGATTTATTATTGGTGTGTGTGTGTGTGTGTGTGTGTGTGTGTGTGTGTGTGTGTGTGTGTGTGTGTGTGTGTGTGTGTGTGTGTGTGTGTGTGTGTGTGTGTGTGCGTGTGTGCGTGCGTGCGTGCGTGTGTGTGTGGGATAAACGGGGACACTGGGATTCACACACAGCCCACATCTGGGAAACAAAAATGTGCTGAGAGAGAGAGAATAAAACAGTGCTGGATAACAATAATAATAATAATAATAATAATAATAATAATAATAATTATGATTTTGTCTTTCTGTTGTTGTTTTGCATGTTTTTTTGTCACTTGTTCATCATTTTGTGTATTTTATGTTAGAGTTTAGTATGTTTTACTGCATTGTGAGTCATTTTGTGCATTTTTCTGTCATTTTGTGTATTTTTTGTTGTAGTTTGTGTTTTTAGTCATTGTGTGTAATTTTGTGTGTTTTTGTTCTATTTTTGTGTGTGCTTTTTTTGTCATTCTGTGTGATTTTAGTCATTTTATGTGTTTTTGTTTTCATTTTGTGTGTGTTTCTTGAGTCATTTGGTGTATTTTTCTTTCATGTTTTTGTTGTAGTTTTGTGTGTTTAGTCATTGTGTGTAATTTTGTTTGTTTTTGTTCTAATTTTGTGTGTGTGCTTTTTTTGTCATTCTTTATATTTTTTCTGTGATTCTTGTGTGTTTTTTTGGAATCATTTTGTGTATTTTTCTCTCATTTGTGTATTTTTGTTGCAATTTTGTTCGTTTTTGTTGTAGTTGATGTTATTTTTGGAGTAATTTTGTGTATTTTATTGTACTTTTATGTGTTTTTGAGTCATTCTGTGTCTTGTTGTGTTTCATGTATATAATATATCTGACAGACAGTGTTACAGAAGAGTTAGTTTTTCTCTAATAGTTGTAACTGATCAACATCATCTCTGCTTCTCCTCCTCTGTTCTTTCCTCCTTCACTCTCTGAGTTACAGTAACAGTTGGTCAAACGTTGTTGTTTGTTGATAATCAATGGATGAGCTCTGCTGTGATAAACACTTCAACTTCAGTGTTATGGAAAGGTCCAGTTTTATCCACCGAGCATCGACGTTTGCAGTCTGTGTCATTTTACATCATTTGTCCTTATTTCTCGTGACGTGATGGAGGTCAGAACAACTTGTGTTGCTGTTTGCATTCACACGCTAGGGTCAGAGGGGGCGGGGCCTGTCAGACTGTGTGATGGCGTCACAGCGGGAGGTCGCTTTGCAGCTTTATTAGATTGTCAGACTCGTGCTGGGGCGTTGGCATTTGTCGGCCGAGCGCATTAAACAGCATGAAACAAATGAGTTTTACCAACATCTCAGTTCACACACACTCAACATCCTGTGATTCAAAGCACAACGTTCCACATGACAGCTGATTTCTATGAATCTGTTTATTTATTCATCTGAATAATATCCACTGTTATCCAAGAAGTTCATTATTATTTGGGCCATAGTATATAGTCATCTTATAGATCTAAATCCTTGTTTTATTAAGAAATAAAATGGGTTAAAAGTGACCAGAAAAGGTGGTGAAATGGGATTTTAAAAACCACAGAAATTGGTTAAAATTAGTTTAAACTGGCAAATAATGGGCATGACAAATCTTGAATGTGGTTAAATTGGTAAAAATAAGCATGAAATATGGTGAAATTAAGTTAAGTGACAATAACGGGTCAACATATGTGACATTAGGTGGAAAAAGTGGTGGAAAGGGTTTATAAGTGTTGAACATGTGCAGGAAAGGCATTGAAATATGATGTAAAAGTGTCAGAAATGGAGTAATGTAGCAAAAATGCATTAAAAGGAGCAAAAATATGGCAAGAAAAAGTGATGAACAGGTTAAAATATGAGTATAAGTTTATTTATTTATCTGAATAATATCCACTGTTATGCAGGAAGTTTATTAGTATTATTTGTGCCATAGTATATAGTATCTTCACAATGTGAATCCTTGCTTTATTCAGAAAAAAAAATGGGTTGAAAGTGACCAGAAAAGTGGGGAAATAAGATTTTAAAACGGTGGTTAAAAGTTGCAAATTAGAGTGTGCAAAAATGGACAGAAAGTGTTTTAAATTAAATGGTTCAAAGTGTCTAAAAGTGGCTAAAAAGTGACAGAAAAGGGTGGGGGTGGGGGGGGGGGGGGTGCTTAAATAAGTAAGTTGGAACATTTAGTTTAAACTGGCTAATAATGGGCATGATAAATGGTGGATGTGGTTAAATTGGCAAAAATAATCATGAAATGCGGTGAAAAGATCTGGTGGGTCAACATATGTGACATTAGGTGGAACAGTGGTGGAAGGGTTTATAAGTGCTGAACATGTGCAGAGAAGGAATTCAAATTTGATGCAAAAAGCAAAAAAAATATGATGAAAAAATAGATTAAAATGTTTGTGTTTGGTGTCGTTGTAGAAAAATAAGTTCTAAAAATATTCTTAGTTTCTTGAAGGCATCTGGTGACGCCCTCCCCATGGGGTCCTGACCCCAAGGTTGAGAACCTCTGCTTTAATAGTTGCAGTAGAGTCAAACTACTGTGAGATCCTGAGGAGGTAAACGAGAAATCTGACACGTTTAGCACGGTCACACACACACACACACACACACACACACACACACACACACACACACACACACACACACACACACACACACACACACACACACACACACACACAAGGAGGAGGAGGTTACATCCCTAAAGTCCTCATTAGAGGTTTTCAGTCCCCTGACACTTGGCCTTGTTGAAAAAAAACGGGTCCAGAGGGTCTGAAATAGTCAGAGGGAGGAGAAGGAGAGAGGCCTGATTTCTTATTTCTGCACAGACGAGTGACGCTGCTGCCACAGTTTAAGATTTTAGACGGAGAGAAGAGAAGAGAAGTGAAGAGCAGGAGGGACAATGAGGAGGAGATCAGATCAGACGCAGCACGGGCAGAGGGCGTGGGTGGGTGGGTGGGCGTACGTCAGCTGAAGCTTCTGGAAGAACCATGAGAAGGTTAAATAAAACTAAAGAAGCAGACGGGCTGAGAGAGAGCTGCTTTAATGTGTGTCTAATGTCTTTGCACATACTGTATATCTATAGCAGGGTTTATCAAACGGGGGTACGTGTACCCCTAGGGGCAGGAAAAATGGGCCAAAAACAGTCGAGTGGACAAGAAATGGACAAATAAAGAGAAACCAGGTGGTTTGTAATAGAAAACAACCCAAAGCAGCACAAGTTGTCATTTGAACTGAAAAAGCTGTGAAATGATCCTGAACTCTTCACCTCCTATAGAACTCAGTGGGACTAAAATGACGTCATTCAAACATGGCGGCGTACAAGGTAAAGTAATCGAAGTTTTAAAAGTTGATAAAATTAATATGGTTCAAATGAATGCGTATTGTTGGGCTTAGATCTTCTAATAATTACTTTGACTTTAATTAATTTAGGTCACATTTGTTAAAACAGAGGAAGATCCCTTTAAATTGGCAAAATGTGGCAAACAATAGTGAAAAACGGCAAAAATGTGGAATAAAAAGTGGCAAAATGTAGAGAAAAAAGGAAACAAGTGATATTTATTGGGCAAAAGTTAAATTATTTGGATTAAATGATGCCAAAAAAATCACAAAGAAAAGAAAAAAATGTGATCAAATTGTCAAAAGGAACTAAAAAATAATTAAAAAAGAAAAGGTAGTAAAAAATATTCTATTATATCCATAATCTAACTCTTCTGACCCTTATCACCTGTATGACTGTGATTATTTATATATTATATTTATTAATATAAAACTTAATATGAAGCATATTTTAATATTTGTTAACTACTTATGTGTAAACCATAGAACTGTTCTCCATTTAATTAAATTATAATTGAAAGTTTTTATTGATTTTCCATTGTAATTACCATTAAAATGTCAATTACCTGAACTAAATTCCAATTGAGTTATGATTACAATGGCAACAGAATCTTAAATCTACAATAATGATTATAATATATAATATCATAATATAATCATTCTTTTCTTCTTTTGGGTCTTTTTTTGTCCTCTTGTCTATTTTATGTCTATTTATTTTGTCATTTTGTGTGTTTGTGTATCATTTCTGTCATCCTTGTGTGTTTTATGTGTATGTGTTTGTTCTTTTGTGTATTTTATGTCTTTGTGTGTAATTTAATTTTTACGTATTTATGTTGTATAGTTTTGTGTGTTTTTAGTGTCATCTGCTTTTGTGTAATTTGTTTGTCCTTTTGTGTGATTTAGTTGTCTTTTGTTGTGTTTTTGTAGTCATTTTGTGTGATTTAGTTGTCTTTTGTTGTGTTTTTGTGGTCATTTTGTGTGATTCAGTTGTCTTTTGTTGTGTTTTTGTGGTCATTTTGTGTGATTTAGTTGTCTTTTGTTGTGTTTTTGTGGTCATTTTGTGTGATTTAGTTGTCTTTTGTTGTGTTTTTGTAGTCATTTTGTGTGATTTAGTTGTCTTTTGTTGTGTTTTTGTAGTCATTTTGTGTGATTTAGTTGTCTTTTGTTGTGTTTTTGTGGTCATTTTGTGTGATTCAGTTGTCTTTTGTTGTGTTTTTGTGGTCATTTTGTGTGATTCAGTTGTCTTTTGTTGTGTTTTTGTGGTCATTTTGTGTGATTTAGTTGTCTTTTGTTGTGTTTTTGGCACATTTTTCTTGTCCTCTTGTATATTTTCGGTTCATTTTGTTTTTTTCTCGTCAATCTGTGTGTTTTTGCTCTTCTTTTGTGTATTTTAAAATTATTTTGTGTATTTCTGCACTACTTTTGTGTTTTTGTAGTCATTCAGTGTCTTTTTATCCTCTTATGTGTATTGTTTTGTGTGTCTGTGTGTTATTTAAAATTATTTTATGTATTTCTGTTGTAGTTTTGTGTTTTTAGTGTCATCTACTTTTGTGTGACTTTGTTGTCCTCTTGTGTATTTTCGGTCTCATTTTGTTGACTTTTTTGTGTGTTTTTGTCATCAGTTTGTGTGTTTTTCTCTACCTTTCTGTGTTTTGTAATGATTTTGTATATTTATGTTGTCCTTTTGTATTTATGTGGTCATTCTTTGTCCTTTTTTGTGTTTTTGGCATATTTTTGTTGTCCTCTTGTGTGTCTTATTACGTGTTTTTCTCATCAATCTGTTTATTTTTGCTTTACTTATGTGTGTTTTGAAATTATTTTGTGTATTTCTGTTGTCCTTTTGTGGTCATTCTGTGTTTTTTTTTTTGTGTCCTCTTGTGTGTTTTTTGTCTCATTTTGTTTGTTTTTGCTTTTTTTGTGCGTGTTTTTTTAAAAAAATGATTTGTGTATTTATTGTCTCTGCCCCATAAGCCAAAAATGTAATTATGAAAAGAACAAATATATCAAGTTTGATATCACATTCATTATATCTTCCTCCTCCAGAGGGCGCTGTTTAAAAGTACAACTATAAATTCTCTCAAATAAGGTCAAAGGTTAAATGGTCACATGAAGAGAAAAACACTGATCAGAGGTGAGATCATTTCATCGAAATTCAAACATTACTTGTAGCCTATTATAAAATATATTCAGCATACTTTAGTTATTTTAGGTTGTTTCTTTTTTGCTAGGGTAGGCTAGGCTAGGCTACGCTAAAGCATGTGGTTGCTAGCTTAAATTTACAGTTGGGGTTGTAACTTATATAAAAACAACATTATATGATATATTTTGACATGTTTTAGTTAAAAAATGACTTATATTTGTAAGAGAGAAAGACAACAATCCAGATAATGTAATAACTAGGTCAGAAATTGGCAACTTTTATCACAGCGGGGCCACAAAAATGTGTTTGTATCTGATCTGTGGGTCGTATTATCAATATTCATTTCAACATTTAGAATAATAACCAATCTGAGCATTAACACAGGAAACAACAAAGGGTTTTTGTTATCACTTTTCTGATGTTTTTCTCTTATTTTGTGTGCATTTGTTGTTGTTTTGTGTTTTTATGGAGTCTTTTTTGTGTGTTTTTGGAGTAATTTTGCATATTCAATTTTAGTTTTGTATGTTTTTCTGTGTTCTTGTTATTCTATATTTTCCTCTCATTTTATGTGCATTTCTTGTTTTGTGTCTTTTTTTTGACAGTGGCTATCAGTACGTAATACGTGTCAAATGACCGGCACCTCTCATTGGCCAGTTTAGATCACGTGATAGATGCACCACGTGACCTAAAGTTCTGTCAGTTTTATTTTAGCTCATTTTTATTTTTAGCTACCCCGCTAAGCCTTTTATTTTAGCCCTAACCCTATAATGTTTATTTTTTTCTTTGTATTTGTATTTTTAAAGGTGGAATTTGCCGTGTTAAATATGTTCAATATGTTTGTCAAATGTGGGATTTGAACCTACGGCAGCAGATGGAAGAAACCTTGCGTGAGATGCCTTAGACTACTCAACACCGGCACATTACGTTACTACGGTTATGTAGAAAAGGTCCAGCAACGTCATATTTCATACGGATAAACTGCTGGTATTTAGGTATGTATTACGTATGAGGAGACACCTTTGAGTCATTTAGTGTGTTTTTGTGGTAATTTAGTGTATTTTCGGAGTCATTTTGTGTATTTAATTTTTTTTTTTTTTTTTCTGTTTCTTTCTGTGCTTATTGTTGTTTTTCTACACTTTCCTCTAATTTTGTGTGCATTTCTTGTTGTTTTGTGTTTTTTTTTGTCATTTAGTGTGTGTAGAACGACTAAAATTAATTTAAAGTGCAATTAAATGTTTTAGTTAAACGTTGGAATTAATTAACCAGCCACTTACTGTAATTTTGATTTAAGTTTAATTCTGAATGGTCATATTCATTCGGAATTAAGTGTTTACAAGGTCACTTTAAACTAAGAGGATTTCACTTTTATTCTGAATTAAAGGGGATTTAAAGCTCTTGTGTAAATGTGCATTTAAACTTGATTTAACACCAGCAGACACACCTCTTCCATCTGCACAGCTGTAGGACACACACGCACGCACACGCACACAAAAATCCCTTTACACACTGACACTCATTCTTATACAGCAGCAGCAGCTCATCCACCATCCCAGTTACCGTCTCCTAGGGAACACAGGGATGTCTCTATGGCAACAAGCAGCAGCTTGCTCCACTAATGAACCGGTTGCCGTGGCGACCCGTTTGGCTGTGCTGTGAAAGGAGTTGCTGTACAAAAGGGAGAATAATGGATGTTGTTGCTCAGCGCACACACACACACACACACACACACACACACACACACACGCACACACACACACACACACACACACACACACACACACACGGACTAAAGTGTGTCAGTGTGTGTTGAATGAATGACTTTGATGTGTTCAGAGGGCTTTTCCTTTGATCCTGCCACTGCATTAAGGTCAAAGAGCAGCTGAACTCAAACATACTGGGAGGTTGATCCGTGGAAGGAGGAATTGGAACCAGCAACCTTCTGTCATGCACCATCCCCGGTGCAGGGACGCGTTTGGCCTGCAGCCACTTAAAGCTGCATCCATGCACTCTCTGCAAACTCCTACTAATGCATGACCCACTTTAGTCCTGCACTGTCGCCCCCTGTTGGTCTGCAGAGGAAACACAGGATGCTGCAGTCAGGCACTGAACACAAGGCTTTACTGCCTGATCAGCAGAGGTGGCAAAAGTACTCAAGTAACAGTGTAGATACTTGGAGAAAAAGTTACTGTGGTAAAAGTATTGAAGTTGCCCCCTTTAGTAAAATTTAAAAAAAGTACATGCTACTAAATGTACTTAAGTGAAAAAGTATAACAAATATTCCTTCAATAAGAGGACAGGGCTGCATCTGAATATTCCCTCCTATCTCATTTCCTATCCACTTTTCCTTAACCCCCGGAAGTGTTTAAGTGGTGGCCATGATAAGGAGCGTTCTAATTCTCTAACAGCTAAGGAAAGGAGGCTCAATTAGGGCTGGGTGATATGGACCAAAACTCATATCTCAAAATGACAACATAGGATATATATCTCTGTGATTTCATTTCAAATAAAGTCTGACCAGAAAGACAGTTGTAGGTTAAATTTGCTGATCCTAAATGCCCCACAGGCTCATTTATTAACAAACAACTGCACAATTTATGCACCTTTTGGCTTTTTCTCCTACTAGGGACAGCACGTGTGAGTGAGTTCTGTAGTGTAGCTTGTTCAGGGGAAGGTCTGGGTTAAGACGCACTCAAAGCAGCGACTCCTAAAACTAGTAATTTGAGACAAAATAAGCTATAGAAAATATCTATATCATTATATTAAGATAAAAATCTCGATATACTGTATCTCCCAGCCCTAGGCTCAGTGCTTCCTTTATAACCTCCTTTGTTTGTTGTGGGTTAGCGTAACGAAGGACACTTAATGACAGCCTTCATAACACCTTATTAATGCTAATGACAGATATCATGCCATAATAATGACAGCGTAACGTCAGCCTTTATGTATAAAACTTCAAGTAAAGTGTTACTGATATTTGTTTAAAAATGTAAGGAGTAAAAGTATAAAGTCGCCAAAAACATAAATACTAAGTAATATACATATACCAGTAAATGAACAACGTTTGTAGAATAATGACTGATCTAACCATTATTACAGGAAAAAACGAAGGGTTTGTGTGTTTTTGTTTTGATTTTCTACATTTTTCTTTCAATTTGTGTGCATTGGTTGTTGTTTTGTGTTTTTATGGAGTCATTATGTTATTCTGTTATTTTGAGTGCTTGTTGTTTTTCTATATTTTTCTCTCATTTTTTGTGCGATTTTTGTTATGTGTATTTTTTTGAGTAATTGTATGATTTTTTTTTTTTTAGAGTAATTTTGTGTATTCTTTTTTGGATGTAACGATTCAATTCACGATACTGTGTTCACAATACGATTCTCTCACGATTTATTTTACAAAATGGGAATGTAGACAAATGATGATTAAATACTGTGCTATTTTCCTTTTATTTTTCATTGTCAAAAGAATCCCTTGAGAAACTATTCAAAATGATGCAATTTAACTAAAAATAAATCCTGAATGAAATAAAGGAATAATACAAATGAAGAAGAAGCCTATTAATTTAAATTGTGGTTCTATAGTAAACAATGCAAAACTGCATAATAGTTATTTTTCTTTTTAAAAGTGCAACTGAAAATGTATTTTGTGCCTTAACAATTGGACTTTAAAAAAAACAGTCATTGCACTGTATTTATATCAGATGTGGTCGGTTGGCATGCCGATATTCTTGCAGTGAAGAGGAGATGCTATGCTAGCAGACAGAGCTAATAGAAAAATGTGACTTTTACAGATATTCACGTAATATTACAGATATTCTTTCAGTGCTAAAGGGGTAAGGAATCATTTATGAACATGTTTAAGAGTAGAAGGCGGCCAGAAAGAAAGTAGTAGCAGATTCCGCTCCCCGCCTCCCCTTCTGGACAAGTGAAGGATAAATATATAGCACCTTCTGCTGTTTAAAAATAGTACTGCTATTCAATTTTCAGAGTATCGATGTGAACCGTGATACCTATGAATCGATTTTTAACTGCGTACGATTAATCGTTACATCCCTAGTGTTTCCTGTTATTTTGTGTGCTTTGTTTTAGTTTTTCTCTCATTTTGTGTGCATTTCTTCCAGAATTGTGTTTTTTATGGAGTTATTTATTGTGTTTTTGTGGTCATTTAGTGTGTTTTTGGAGTGATTTTGTGTTTGTTGTTGTTTTTCTACATTTTTCTCGTTTTGTGTGCTTTTTTTTGGTTTTGTGGAGTTTTTTGGAGTAATTTAGTGTGTGTATAATGACCAAAATTCATTTAAAGTGGAATTAAACATATACAAGATTAAAGAATTATTCCATTCAGAATTAAAATCAGAATAAACCAGCCACTTAATTGAATTTAAGTTTAATTTTTAATGGTCGTTTTCATTCGGAATGAGGTGTTTACAAGGTCAGTTTAAACTAAGAATATCTAACTTTTATTCTGAATTAAACGGGAATTAAAGCTCTCGTAACAGCTCTGCTGAGGTTATATTTAGGGTTACATTTACACTTTTGTATTTTTGGACCAATAATGAACTTATTTAGAGTGTTGCATGCTGGGAGTTGAAAGCAGACTGCTCTATAAAAGCATTTTTTGTATTTCCTGCAGAAATGCTTGAGGTTTAACCCCGACGCCACCGTGTGGAAGGCCAAGCAGCAGGTGCTGTGTTCGCTGACCGAGTCCCTGCGTGACGTCCTGAACTACGGCCTGTTCCAACCGGCCACCGACGGTTACGACGCCAAGTTCCTGGAGGAGGAGCGGCCGCTCAGAGAATACCCACAATCCTTTGAGAAAGGGGTGCCATATTTGGAGGTATTAGAAAAAAACACTTATTAGACACTGGATTACTAACTGTCTCTAAATATCAATCAGTGATCAGCTCTAATACATTGATGTTCATTTCCTTCAAAACCAGCATCGTTATCGTCACGCTGGCTCTGATCTTTCTGTTAATGTTATATCTTTGTGTTTAAACGTCTAGATTAGGATCATTTCATGTCATTTCACAAATGGCCCACGTACTTCTAGAAAAAATGTACCAATTGTTCCTTAGTTATTCTATTGTGGCCATACCAGCCTGTGATTGGCCGATCCGGTTAGATCTCTGAAGCTGAGCAGGTCTGGTCCTGGTTAGTAGTTGGATGAGACCACTGAGAATACCAGGGGCCACAGTAGGGGACAGTCACTCCAGTGGTATCTGTTATTGTGTCCTTGGGCAAGGCACTTCACCCACATTGCCTAGTATGAATGTTGTGAGTGAGTGTTGGTGGTGGTGGGAGGGGCCGATGACGCACTATGGCAGCCTCGCTTCTGTCAGTCTGCCTCATGACAGCTGTGGCCAGAATAGTAGCTTACCACCACTAAGTGTAGAGTGAAAGAATAATCCCTTAATTCTGTAAAGCGCTTTGAGTGTCTATGATAAAGTGTTATTTAAAATCCAGTGCATTATTATTGTTATTAGTCACACTGTCAATTTGGAGTTTGATCAGATGACTACTTTTTGAGATCTGGCCAATTCACTGAGGGGGGGATGTGTGGATTTTCATGCCTTTTTTATCTTCTTCCTACACCAAACTTGCCATATTTTAACCTATTTTTATTACTTTTTCTTGCCATATTTGAATGCGTTTTTGCTACATTACTCCCATTTCTGCCACTGCTCCATCCAATTTCAATGCCTTTTCTGCACATTTTTTCCACTTTCAAGATATTTTCATCACAAATAAACCCTTTCCACCACTTTTCCACCTATTGTTACATATGTTGACCCATTATTGCCTATTTTTTTGCCATTTTAACCACATTCACCATTTGTCCTGCCCATCACTTGCTAGTTAATTCTAATTGTTTTTTTTGTCTTTACCTCTCCCCTATTTCTGCCACTTTTAAGCTTGACTCTTTGAACCCTTTTTAACACATTTGCTGTTTGTTTTTGCCCACTCTAACTTACAACTTTTAATCAGTTTTTGTGTTTTTTGAAAAAAAAAATCCCATTTTGCCACCTTTTCCACCATTTTTGGTCACTTTTAACCAATTTTATTTTTGAATAAAACAAGGATTTACATCTTTAAGATGACTATATACTAGAACAATGGACCATCATTTTACTGACTTTATGGATGGACCCCAAAAATCTCTCCCCTTTATTCCCCCTTATAGATGGTCCTGTCTCCACATGACTGTTGTTCATTGTTCATGTCTGTGTTCACCCACATTCAGCTACAGTGGGGGTCCCCGCTCTCTTGAACCTTTATTTTGGGGGTCACGGGCTGAAAAGGTTGAGAACCACTGGTCTAAAGCATATTAAATGTAGTGTAAAATGATTATATTAACCCCATTTATCATGTTTGGGATGATTTCAGGAAGTTTCATAGTCGGTACAATCATTTACACTGGGAAAGATGATGAAACGTCAGTTTTATCATCAGTGGATTAAAGTTTTGTGCGTTGATGGTAAAGTTTTCCTCCTTTGTCTCTGATTTAGTTCCGGTATAAGACCAGAGTCTACAAACAGACCAATCTGGATGAGAAGCAGCTGGCCAAGCTGCACACTAAGGTATGACATCACTTTAACTTTATATCCATCACTGTGTGACAACAGGTAGCATTCATTAACAAAGTGACCCCAAAAAGTAACTACTGTGCTGTAGAAATGCTGGAGCTTTCATGTACAACATGTACATGAATAACTGATCTTTTCCTAATGTCGTGCAGGCCAGTCTGAAGAAGTTCATGGATTATATTCAAACCAGCGCCGTGGACAAAATGGGCAAGTTTTTAGACAAAGGCCTGGATCCAAACTACCAGGACTCAGACACTGGAGGTAAGAACCACAGCCACTCAGTTACTGACTGGCCACGGTTACATGATGTTTTTTAATTCAGAATCAGTTATTTCGAATCAAATCATTTGGAATTAAAGTGTTCTGCTTTGTGTTTACGTAGGAATTGTATTTCCGAATTGAGGTTTACATGAAAAACAGGTTTATTCAGCTTTATTCAATTCTGCTTTAGGTCTGGGGGCTGGGAAGGTTCTGATTGGACGGGGGAGAACGTGACGTATCATGTCTATCGGGAAAAACACACAACAAACCTTTTACTGTTTGCTGTAACACAGAACACCACACATGAGAACTGTTTTCACCTTTATTTTGATGTAGTTTTGAAGCAACAGCTCAACAATAACGCACTTTGGTCCAAGGGAGATATGAACTAGTCACTAGGGCTGTAACGATTAATCGTAAGGCAGTTAAAAATCGATTCATAGGTATCACGGTTCACATTGATACTGTGAAATTTGAATCGCAGTACTTTTTTTACTTTTCTTGTCCAGAAGTGTAGGCGGTGGGCGGAATCTGCTACTACTTTCTTTCTGGCCGCCTCCTACTCTTAAACATGTTCATAAATGATTCCTTACCCCTTTAGCACTGATAGAGTATCTGTAATATTACGTGAATATCTGTAAAAGTCACGTTTTTCTATTAGCTCTGTCTGCTAGCATAGCATCTCTTCTTCACTGCTAGATTATCTGATGCCAACCAACCACTGGGTTACCAGCGCCCTCTGCTGGTGCAAACAAATATCTGACCAAAATACAGTGAAATTACTGGGTTTAAAAAAATAAAAAAAAAGTCCAATTGTTAAGGCACAAAATGCATTTTCAGTTGCACTTTTAAAAAGAAAAAGAACTATTATGCAGTTTTGCATTGTTTACTATAGAACCAGAAATTCAATTAACAAGCTTCTTCTTCATTTGTATTATTCCTTTATTTATTTCATTCAAGATTTATTTTTAGTTAAATTGCATTGTTTTGAATAGTTTATCAAGGGATTCTTTTGGACAATGTCCCCTCTGTGTGGTGAGATTAAAACATTAAGCTCTAGCTGTAATTTACACAAACAGAACAAGATTTAATTTTAAAACATTTTTCTGTATTTCTGTTTTGGTTTTAAGTCAGTAAAACAAAATAAACAGTTTATTTGTTATTTTGAATTGGTTTTAAAATGGAATAACCAAAGAACAAACAGTACACGGATTTAAGACATTCTTGAGTTAAAAAAAACTATTGAGATTTATATCGTATATCGCCATTTTGAGAAAAAATATCAAGATATGAGTTTTGGTCCATATCGCCCAGCCCTAGCACTTAGATGTTGCATTGTTGCTGTGTGACTCAAGGCTGTGCTTTGATCTCTGCTCTCACTATCTATCAGGTGGGTTCTGTCTGATCTGTGAAAGCTCAGCAGGCATCTGCTGCCTTCACAGTTTGGGTTTGTACCTCAGTGTCACGCCAACTGTTCTGGGAGCGAGTGTAAAACACAACGAAAGTGGTGTGAAATGCACTCCTTCTGCAGACCACAGGGGGGCAGCAGGGAGCTGTAAGTGTTCCAAGTAGGAGTAGTGGGAGATTTAGAAGCTGCAGATGCAATAAAAAGAACTTTAAATGTACACTTGTGGAGGTCGACATGTTTGACAAACTGTGATGTAGTGATTACTCAAGGGTGTAAATGCGCAACTTCTGTTGTTTTTCCCAGATTAAAGGCAACCCTAAATATTTTCTCAGATGTTTCTGGACACTTTGGGCTAAAAAAAATCTGAAATTTGTTCCAACTGTTTTGTGATTATTTAATTGCCACTCTGTAAATTTTTTAAATTTTTAGTTTGATCGAAGGAATATTTTTTAAGATATAGACAATTTAGTGAGTGGGGGAGGGGGGGAATATACAGGAAAAAACTAATAAACAACAAATGATTATAGGGCACAGAGACAAGCTACAGTGGCCTCATGTAAAGGATTCTCAATATTTGCGAGTGCTGAAATAACCCAAAGTTGGAGTCCAAAATAAAAACGAATAAGTTGCGTAAAGAAAATGTTTTTTATATCCTCAGAAAGAGTAACCTTTATACTATAAATTAAAACTATGATCAGAGTTTTTTTATATTCCCATATGGAATAATACGGACCAATGAAAATTATAAAAAGGTATTTTTTTTGGATTTCAAAAGCGCGTCTATATTCTGAGAGAGTATGTGGAGCTGTATTATTATACCACATTTCAGTTACCTATGTGGTGTAGTTCCTGAGATATTGGAAGCTGAGAATGGAGGAAACATAAGGACGTGTGAAAATCAACACATACCCCCCTCACTAAATTGGCAATATCTCAAAAAGTAAGGTAAAAATTTCAGATTTTTTTGTTGAAATGACATGGAATGACCCCTGTAGCAGATCATTTGGTTCTTTAATATTACAAAAAGTCAAATTTTAGAGTTTCAAAGATGGTTGTATGTTGAATAAAGCGTAGAATAGATCGTGCACCTCTGAGCTCAATGTGGTGACTTTACAGCCTGAATACAACTGCTTAATGAATGTGTATAACCCTGTAATTATACTACAGCTAATTCTAACCTAAAACAACACTCATTAGTCCGGTTCTGTAAATAAATACACTGGAGTGAAGTGGTAAAGCATGGACAGTAAGGTCAGCCTGTGTGGAGGTCGTTACTGGTTCAACTGGTGTGACTAATGATCTAATAATTAACCCAGAATCTGAAACCAGTTTGTTCTCATTAGTTTCCACACACAGTTTTTTTTTTGCCTTTCCTAAATTAAATCATATTGTTAATCAGACTTTGTAGTCCAGACATAAGCAGTTGGTGGCCCTGTTGGCTTAATTTTGTCTGGCCCCAAATACACAAATGAACCCCTGAAAATTGCACAAAATGACTAAAAACACACAAAAGAGCAACACATTAATACTAAATGACAGGAAAAACTACACAAAATGACTTCAGACACAAAATGACCCCAAAAACACACAAAATAAGAACAAATTAATACTAAATTACAGAAAAACACCACAAAATGACATCAGACATACAAAATGATGACAAAATGACATAAAATGACTCCAAAAACACACAAAAGAACAATAAATGAATACTATATATAATAAATAATATTAAATAAAGTATAGTAATGTTGCATCCCTGACTGTTTCAGCTGCAAATACAGATCGTCCTAATATAAAGGTGGCGCTACAGCAAGCCTCCAAATTTCAAAATTTTGAAAAATTCAGATTAAATCAACCACATTTGCTTCAGGCTTTCAACTTACACCAAAATGTAGTTTCAATATTGAAGAAACTTTTGTACATTTAGATTTATTGCACATTATGAAGTCCATCACTCTCAGTTATAATTATTGAAGTACAAGTGTCCAAACTGGAACAAAATGTAATGTTCAATGTAAAGACTGGTCCTTTTAACACGTGTATGTGCGTGCGTGTGCGTGTCCTGCAGAGACCCCTCTGTCCCTGGCTGTGCAGTGTGAACCAGGAGGAGGTGAATCCATCCGAGTCCTGGTGGAAGGAGGAGCTCACATTGACTTCCGTGCCAAAGATGGACTCACGCCGCTACACAAGGCTGTTCGAGGCCACCGCCATACTGCTCTGCTGGTAAACAATGGTTCATGGTATATCAGATGGTGAACCAGTAACCCCATGAATAATGGACGGGCTCCAGTTTCATTTCTGATCTCATTAAAGCAGATTTGTGAGGTGCGTGTTTTAACGCACAGCAGTGTATCGTCTGCATACAGCCCACATCTCCTGCTTTTCTTTTGTTATTATAAGTATTTTATAAGTAGATGAAAATATCCAGGTTTCCCAGGGACCCAGAACTTATTCATTTAAAACATTGTTTCTCAAATGGGAGTTTGTGTACCTCTAGGGGTATGCGATGGCACTACAGGGGGTACCTGAGGGAAAGAGAGGCAAATTAACAATTTTTAAGCATTAAAAATATGGGGTTTTATAAAGTTCATTTTTAGTCAAAAATGATAAATATTACCAGCAACTCACAAATCGACAATAAAAATGCACAAAATAAGAGAAAAATATACTGAATAATAAAAAAGAACAGACAAACAACAACAAAGTACACAAGGTTAGACCAAAAACACTCGCACTAAGAGAGAAAAATACTCTTACCAGCAGCACAAAAAACGACAATTGTGACACACTAAATGAGAGAAAAATACACAAAATCACTGCAAAATACACAAAAATAACAGAGAAACAAACAAAACAACACCATAAAACACACACAATGAAATAGAATAATTTAAATAACACCAACAACACACAAAATATGAGAAAAATGTACTACAACAAAATACACAAAATGATGATATAAATTATCTTCATTAGATCATGAACTAAAAAATTCAAGGTTCAGTCTTGGTTCCACATCAGGAGGGAGATGATAGGAAATAATAAAAACTATCAAAATAAATCTATTCATGAGGCACTAAATGCTGTTTCTTCCACTTGTTTACAAAATGACATTCTTTAAAATGTGTGTTATCACTCATTCGTTCCATCATTATGATCTATAGTAGTTTTTTCACAGAATTCTCAGCAAAATGTTGCATTCTGACATAAGGGGGTTCTTGGATCCAGTCACCCTGTTTGATCCGACCTCTTTAATCCTCCTCAGGTGCTGCTCTCTCTCGGAGCGTCTCCAGACTACAAGGACCGGCGAGGGCTGACTCCGCTCTACCACACTGTGCTGACGGGAGGCGACACCTCCTGCTGTGAAACTCTGCTGTACCATAGAGCCAAGCTCGGCATCAGGGACGAGAACGGCTGGGACGAGACGCATCAGGTGTGTTAAAACACTCAGGAACATCATCATGTGACTGTGAACGGGATTATTTCACTGTAACTCAAAGGTTATAAAGTTCACCCACTTTAATTTCTCCACACTTGTCACCTGCTAAGACTTTATCGAGTTAAAAGAATTAAAATTTATATCGTATATCACCATTTTGAGAAATCAATGTAGAGGTCCATATTGCCCAGCCCTACCCACAACACTATAGGCTCTATTCTCCCATGCGCCTAAGTCATAAAAGCCGTGCAGTGGTGCTGTTTTTGGGTGTGCGCTTTATACCTAAGTCAGTTACTGAGTGCCTCCATCCCAGTTACGCACTCTGGGTGGAGCGGCCCTGGAAATGTGGGCGTTCCCATTCAAATCTGGCCTTACAGCGCCTCGTCAAGGTGAAATATTTTTTTGCATTAAAATTTTGGACTCAGCTACAATTTAAGCCACACGGTCTCATAATATTGCAGAACAGACTCCTGGAAAAAATCTATCCAAAGTGACACTGTCACGCTGTCACAGGGGTAGAGGGGGGTGGTGGGAGGAGTCACACTAGCACGCCAAAGGCTTGACCATCAGCGTTACCAATATGTTCACATTTACCAGTTCTAGTCGGGACAAAATGTGTTACATTTAATTATATTTGATCTTGTCCTGGAAGGGGGTGAGAGCAGCGTTGCGGAGCTGATCAGCTGTGTGTGTGTGCAGCGGTGCACGCGTCAGCTGCTGTAGCTCATTACAGTGAAACTCTGACAGACGTCAGACTGATGCTCAACTATTTTAACACTGTGTATAACGTAAAGCCACAGGTTGATCCACTACAGAGTGAATAATAAATGATCATTTCTGAATGCAGGAATGTAAGAAGTTAATAAAATCAGGCTTTTCCACTCAAACAAACGTTAATCTCTTATGAATATGAGGGGAAAAAGAGAGAAAGTGCGCTTTATCATTTTCACGCATTTCAATGACCTTTAAAGCGTTGGGAAAACTTCATGTTCCATGATTTCTAGACAGCCCTAAAAGTAATGACATCATGGCCCAGTCTGCCTCCTCAGACCGCTTTCATTGATAGACGACGTGCTTTTAGTTGATTTAAGCGCGGTGGGCGTGTCAGGAGCCAGGACCGGAGAATACGCACAGGAGAAAGGCGCGTAACTAAAGACGTTTAAAAAATGTCCATACGGGAGAATAGGGCCCGATATGCACAAAACTATAACATCACATCGTACTCAGCTTAAAATAGTTGATTTTTCCTCACCCCTTCCATTGTCCTACCCTGACTCCCTCTTCCTTGTTCCCTTCCCCCTCACCTATTTGTAACACTGCCCTTTCTTTTTATATTCTCCCTTTAATAAAGTTTTTCTTACCTTTCCTTAGGGAGAGCTGGTTTTGGTTAATAAAATAATTGGATTTATTTAATTGGAATAATAAATCATACATAGCTGTCTTGAAAAGACCTTTGACAGCATGTACAGACGGGGTGAAAAAAAAAGTTTGTAAACTATGGAGTTATTATTTCCGCAAAATCTAAATAGCCACAGTTTTTTTTTTTGGTTTTGATTATTTTCTGAATATTTTGAAGAAAAGTTGTCTATATCTTATCTCATGAAAACCAAAGAAAATATTTTCACGTGTGTCTGTTCACTGTTTGTGTTTCAGTGTGTGTCATCTCCACCTCCTCCATCCATCATGTCATCCATCATGTCATCCATCCTTAGTGACTGTGAAGCTCAGAGACAAAGCCATGAGGAACAATGCAGGTATTAGATTTTTCCTTCCACTGACGCCATTCTTCAGCTGCTAGTCACGGAATAAACAAAGGACGTGTGTGTGTGTTTGTGTGTGTTTGTTCTAACCGTGATCGTTGTCCTGTTTTCTCACCAGCAACTTTGGAGGTGGTGTTAATTAAAATCTGCTGTGAACTGTCACCTTGTTCTTCTTCTTTATCCCAGTTTGACTTTCCTCTGCACCATCTCTCTCTCTGCCTGAACGTCATATCTCACCTTTAGCTACTATCATATGTCTACGGTTACTAAATGTGCTATACTTTATGAAAATTATTATTACAATTTAAAATGCCGTTGATTGAAGCTGTTTAAAATCTGAAGTAAATTCTGTTTTGGTCATTTAAAAATATTTTTTATTTCCTTCTCTCTCTCTCTCTCTCTCTCTCTCTCTGTCTGTCTGTCTGTCTGTCTGTCTGTCTGTCTGTCTGTCCTCAGGCCTGTCAGAACGGCAACTCGCAGCATCTGGAGCATCTGCTCTTTTACGGTGCGGACTCCACCTCCCAGAATGCCTCGGGAAACACTGCCTTGCATCTCTGTGCTTTATACAATAAGGTAACACACACATGCACACACACGCACACGCACACACACACACTCATGCACAAAATGACTCACAACATGACAGCTAAAGACTCAAAAGGACAACAATCATAAAGAAAAGAAAAAAATAAAGTACATAAAAGGACAACAAATGTACACAAAATATGAATAACTGGAAAAATCACACTACTAATCACTACTCTAGAAACTCACAAAACAACAAAAACATACAATATGAGAGAAAAATAAACTAAATTACAAAAAAATACATAAAATCAGAGGAAAAACACTTAACTTTACAACGTAAATACATTTACAACAATACATCTCAAAAACACAAACATAATAACTTTTGTTCTTTCCTTTATTGATGATCACTACCTGTTATTAATTTTAAATAGTGACATGAAAAGTCACTATTACGTAATTAATTGTAATATTTCAAGAGCAAATGTGTAATATTTCAAAGTCATAATGTTTCAAGCTTAAAGTCATAACAAGTTGTAATATTTCTAGATTTAAGTAGAAATATTTTGAAAATAAAGTCATAATATTTCAAGATTAAAGTCGTAATATTTTGAGATCAGCGTTGTAATTTTTCGAGATCAAAGTCGTAGTATTCTGAGATTAATGTTGTAATATTTCGAGATTAAAGGCGTAATATTACAAGATCATAGGCGTAATATTATGAGATCAAAGTCGTAATATTTTTAGATCAAAGTCCTAATTTTTCGAGAAGTCGTAATATTTCACGATCAAATTCATAATATTTTGAGATCAAAGTCGTAATATTTCGAGATCAAAGTCGTAATATTTCAAGATCAAAGTTGTAATATTTGGAGATTAAAGTCGTAATATTACGAGATCAAAGTCGTAATATTTCAAGATTTAACTCATAATTGTTTGAGATCAAAGTCGTAATATTTCAAGATCAAAGTTGTAATATTTGGAGATTAAAGTCATATTGTTTCGTTGCACAATTATGTACACAAACATGTTTGCTAACTGCGTATATATACATCCATCCATCCATTTTCAAACTCGCTTTGTCCTATTTCAGGGAGTATATATTCAACATCTGGAAAATGTAGATGCAACAAAGCACTTTAAAATCACTTTATTTATCCACTTATACATTTATAAACTTGTAAAATAAATACAACAAAATTCACTCATTCATTGTATATATATTCCTTAATTAATATATTTAACATCTTTGTATTTCTATCATTTAGCATTTTTCTTTGTTTGTTGTAGGAAAGCTGTGCACGAATTCTGCTTTACCGTGGAGCAAACAAAGACACAAAGAACAACAGCGGACAGACGCCCTTTCAGGTAAACACTTAAGACTCCACATGTGGTTGTTGAAAATGGATTATTATATAATGTGTGTGTATGTGTGTATGTGTGTTTGTCAGGTGGCCGTCATGTCGGGACATTTTGAGCTGGGAGAAATTATAAAAAACCATCGTGACACAGACGTAGGTAAGTGATTTTTTTTAGTGAGTATTTTAATCCTGTTTGAATAAAAAGAGATTAAAAAAACTGCTTTAATAAAGTTAAGGTTGGAGCATGAATTAAGTTTTAAATATAAGATATCGTAGCCAGGTTGGACTACCTGAAAATTAGATTGGAAAGAAATTAGATGATAGATATTTGTTTTCACTAGTGTATTTTACTGCTGATTTACAACCCGTGATCAATAGAGCTAGCTGACAGATGCTAACAGAAAGCTAACACAAGAGACAAAACGGTGGAACCATGTTACAGTTCTATGTACGGTTCTATACATATGTAGTTAACAGTTATTAAAATGTTTCATATCAAGCTTTCCCACATTTTACCATTAAAAAAAATTGAAAACGAGGGGTTTAGTGACACAAAAAAGGCTCAGACGTCCAAAAATATTAAAACCTATATTTTCATTGATCAGGAAGCCTAATAAGGTAACCAATAGATAGGAAATAAATTAGATCATAGGTATTTAGTTTTAGTGTATTTTACAGCTGATTTAGGACCTGTTAGCTTTAGAGATGCTAACAGAAAGCTAACACAACAGGAAGGTTAACTTTTATTAGCTTATTTATTTTGATTAATTGTAATTTAAATATAATAATTGAGAACGTAATTGTTATTGACATTCTGAGGATATAAAATAATAGAAATTGGCAAAAATGCAGGTCAATATAATTGTAATTGAACATAGATAATTGAAAATGACCCCAACCCTGCTCTGAACCCTGCTGTGTTCTTCACCCCCTACAGTTCCCTTCGTGGAGTCTCCAAAGTTCGCCCCCCAGAGGAGGGAGAGCACCCGCACCCTGGCCCTGCCCCACCCCCACCCCTTCCTCAGAGCCAACAGTGACAGCAGTATGAACCTCCCCGACTGGATGGCAGCGCCCAACGCCCCCACCACCAACATCGTCTCTGTGCAGGTGTCTGTGTTTGTACGTGTGTGTTTTCACCCGCTGACCCTCCTCTTCATCACTGACACTGAGAGCAGCATGTCAATCAACACTAACGGTTCATTAGCCGATCGCTAATAAACTGATTTCATTATTGAGTGTAGAAGCAAATGAGTGCATAGAAAAGTGTCTACACTGATAGATTCAAACTATTTTTTTTTTTTAAAGTTGTGAACTTTCAAATACAAATGAAGCCTGTTCAAGGCCTCTCCAATATTGCCCTCTAGTGGTCAGCATTTATAACCACAGCAACTGCTGTTATGCATATTATTGCAAAAAAAATACTATTATTATTGTTATTATTATTTATTTATTTGTTAAAATATCTATATTGTTTTTGTTCTTCTTCTTCTTCTTCTTCTTCTTCTTCTTCAAAAGAATAATAGTATAAAAGAAAAACAGATAAAAATAGAAAACCACCAGTAATATAAATACAATAATATACAAAACAATAGAACCCCAACAGCAGCAGCATGAAAATGAATTGCGAACCATATTGTTATTATTATTATTTTTATTATTATTATTGCTTAAATTCACAATATCAGGTTTAAAAGTACACACAAATACACACACAATACAAATCAATAAATAGTGAAAGAAAATAGCTATAAAGAATGAACAAAATACATGTTTGGTTTATTTATTTAGGTTTTATTCCTATTTTACCTTTAGGTGTCTGTATATTTTATAAATAAAGCCCTTTGTAACTTTGTTTAGTAGAAATAAAGTTATTATTTGTGTACACAACGCACACACACAGTGACAGACGGTGGAACAAAAACACCTAATGTGTGTGTTTTCTGGACTTCTGTGTTTGTGTGGCAGGGTTATAAACACACAGGAACCCTCCGGAGCTCCAGCAGTCCCCGGGGAGCCCGGACACGCTCGCCCTCCAGAGGAAGGATTGAGAACAAGGAGGATCGCAGCAGGCAGAGCCGCAGACAGGGGTGAGGCTGAGTGTCTGTTTGTTGTGATTCTGTGTGTTTTTGTTGTGATTTTGTCTATTTTACGGGAATTTTGTGTGTTTTTGGAATCATACTGTACATTTTTGATGTGATTTTGTGCATTTGTTTTCTCATTTTGTGTGTTTTGGAGTCATTTTTTGTACTTTTGTTGTCATCTTATGTATTTTACGGGGGATTGCTTGTTTGTGTTCTCATTTTGTGTGTTTTTGACGTCATTTTGTGCATTTTTGTTGTGATTTTGTTTATTTTTGATGTGATTTTTTTTTTTTAGTTTTTGAGTCTTTTTGTGTATTTTTCTTTCATTTTATGTATTTCTGTCGTCATTTTGTGTATGTTTTTGTCATTATGTGTGCTTTTGAGTCACTTTGTGTATTTTTCTATCAATCTGTGTGTATTTGTTGTAATTTAGTGATTGATTTTATACATTTTAGGGGCTAAGGGGGTAAATTCTACCTGGGGCCGGATGCAGGCCACCAGTTGTCTGATGTTCAATATCATGAAATAAAGTTGCAGTGATTATTTCTCAGTTGGCGTGACATCATTATTGTTTTGACTACAAATTATATTTAGATTTCCAGGTTTCATTGAATAATTCAGATTTTTTCCCACCAACACCCAGCATTAGATTGAAGTGAACATCTTAACGCTGTGGTTTAATCAGTGAATCCTGCTCTTCCTCAGACCTGGTCCTCCCCCCTCCTCCACCCCCACCACCACCACCTCCACCACCACCACCACAGTACAAACTGCCGGACAGCGCAGACGCCTCTACAGCGCCGTCCCGGGACGAGTGTTCGTCGCCACACGGTCGCATTCTGCACAGGGAGAACGAGAAATAAGCTTCAGCAAAGGGGACAGGGTCAAAGGTGTGTGTGTGTGTGTGTGTGTGTGTCATTAATACCATGGATACATTTATTAATCTTTTTTTTTTCTTTTTTTTTTTTTTTTTTAATTGCAGGATTTTTACAGCCTAAAAAAATATAAACAACTATGTGTCTGCACATGTTTATTAATGAGTAATAATTAATAATGTCAATAGTAATAATAATCGATTAATGATATATATTAGGGCTGGAACTTTAATGTGTTAATTGCGATTAATTAATTACATTAAAAAACTGAATATATCTTAGTTACATTTAAGTTTGTGCTTTGTGAATAATGTAATCATAATATTCTTTATTCATATTACACATTATATTAGCACTCAGTGATAGAAATAATAAACACTATTTAGTTGTTTAAGATCATTTATAAACTAAAATACATTTAAACTGGAAAAACGTTGCTTCTCATCTCAAATATTGTTCGGCCATTAATTTAGATTAATCAATGACAAAGTCTCTAATTAGTTACATCATTTTTTTAATCGAGTTCCACCACTATTATATATATATATATATAAACATGAATCCATACAGTGTCTCATCCTTTTTATGTGAAGTATGAACTCATAACTTTTTTTGTAAGTTTTTTGGTAATTTTATTTTGAAAAAGTGTTGCCTGTACTTTTTTGCTGCGCACAAGACCTGCCCACAAAAAATCCTAACGCTGTCAGATTTGTTGTGTTTTCGTAGTCATTTTGTTTGTTTAAGTGGTTGTTGTGTGTGTCTTTGTTGTCATTTTGTGTATTTAAAAAAAAAAAAGTGTGTTTTTGTGCAATTTGTGTGTTTTGGGAGTTATTTTGTGTATTTTGTTGGGCTTTACTTTGCCTCCACCTTTTTGAAATACAATTTTTGGGGATTTGTCTTGGCCACCAGTGGTCCCCGGGCCACCAGTTGCCTATGTCTGGTGTAAAGTGTCCTAACGTGAGTGTAAGGCTTCTATATATGTTTGTATTTAATGTCTGCAGGTATGCATTTGTGTGTGTTTGTGAGTGAGTCTCCAGGTATGTATGTCTTGGTGAGTATGGAGGAGGTTTGCATGTCACTGTGTCTATACATTCACTTCCTGTTTGTACGTTGACTTCCTGTCTCTGTGTGTGTGTGTGTGTGTCGTTGTTCTCGTCGCTCGTTTTCTTTTCATGTGTTTTCATGTGTTGCTCGTGCACGTGTGCTGACCTGCTGATTCCTCCTGCAGTGCTGAGTGTGGGTGAGGGAGGATACTGGGAGGGGACGGTCAGGGGCCGCACTGGGTGGTTCCCCTCAGACTGTGTGGAGGAAGTGGCCCTACGGAGCCAAGACAACCGCTCAGGTGATACACACACACACACACTATATATACACTGTATACTGTATGTTGTATATTACACTACACACACATATCACATATTTGTTAGTGTTTTTTTTTTTCATTGCTGCTGTAATACATTCTTAACTTAACTTAACTTACGTTACGTATTTTAACATATCTTATCTTATCTTAACTTTTCTCTTATCTTAACTTATCTTTTCTTGTCATAACTTGACTTATTTTATATCTCATCTTTTTTCTAAACTTAATATAACTCATCTTATGTGTTATCTTAACTTATCCCTTATCTTAAATGTTCTCTTATCTGAACTTATCTTTTCTCTTCGCTTAACTTGTTCTATCTGATCTGATCTGATCTGATCTTATATCTTATCGTTCTCTTTGTTTAACTTATTTTATCTTAACTTAACTTGTGTTTTGTCTTAGATTAACTTATCCTTTCTGATCTATCTTATCTTAACTTATCATTCTCATAGTTTAACTCTCTTATCTTATAACTTAACTGATCTTTTCTCTTATCTTAACATAACTGTTATCTTATATCTTATTTGAAATATTTTCTCTTAGCTTAACTTATTCTATTTGATATTATATTAAATTTAAGATTTTATCTCAATGTATTATTCTCTTTTTTTAATTATCTTATAAGTTATAATTTTTTTTTCTGATCTTAACTTAACCCGTCTTTTCCTTTTATCTAATTTTAACTTGTCTTTTTTCTCTAAACTTAACGTAACTCTTATTTTATATCTTATGTGAAATGAACTCAACTTATGTTTTCTCGTAGCTTAATTTATTCTATTTGATCTTATATCTTATCATTCTCTTTGTTTAACTTTATTATCTTATAACTTCTATCTTATCTTAACTTAACTTATCTTATCTTATCTTGCAGAGAGCCGAGGAGAACGAGCCAAACGACTGTTCCGACATTACACTGTGGGATCCTACGACAGTTTTGACGCTCCCAGGTAAGAGCACTAATGATGACTCAGCAGATAAAAACTGCACATATATATTCATGATATAGTGTAGATGGTTATATTGGGCTGATTATTCTGTAATTTCTATGTCCTTGCTGTGATGGTTTGTTTTAGTTCATCGATAAATGGTTTTGATGTTTCAGTTTAGCTCCACAGAGCAGATGTGTGCAGATGTGTTGGTATATTTTCATGTGTTTCTGCGACTCCATTTTACTGCAACAGCAGAGGAATGGCTGCTTTGTGTATCGCCACCTGTTGGTGTGGCATGC
The DNA here is from genome assembly GCF_900634775.1 of Gouania willdenowi. Taxonomy (NCBI): domain Eukaryota; kingdom Metazoa; phylum Chordata; class Actinopteri; order Blenniiformes; family Gobiesocidae; genus Gouania; species Gouania willdenowi. Next base: position 31,653,325 of record NC_041051.1, on the reverse strand, counting down.
TTTCATATACAGCAGGGGTTCTCAACCTTGGAGTCAAGACCCCATTTGGGGTCGCAAGACACTGGTAGGGGGTCCACAGATGCCTTCAAGAATCCAAGTATATTTTTTGAACAATTTGAGCCAATTTTTGCTTATTTTTACCCTTTTTCTGCAACGACACCAAACTCACCATATTTTAACCTATTTTCATCACTTTTTCTTGCCATGTATTTGTGCTACATTACTCCCATTACTGACACTTCTACATCAAATTTCAATGCCTTTTCTGCACATTTTTTCCACTTTCAAGACATTTTCAGCATTTATAAACCCTTTTCACTACTTTTCCACCTAATGTCACATATATTGACACATTATTGTCACTTTTAACCTCTTTTCACTATATTTCATGCTAATTTTAGCCGATTTAACCACATTCACGAATTGTCATGGTCATTATTTGCCACTTTAAACTAATTGTTCCAAAACTGACACTTTGAACTCTTTTTACCACTTTTTCTGTCTGATTTTGGCCACTCTAATTTGCAACTTCTTATGAATTTTTGTGGTTTTTAAAATCCCATTTCACCACCTTTTCTTACCACTGTTTGTGACTCTTATAAACCCCTTTCCACCACTTTTCCACCTGATGTTGTATATGATGACCCATTATTGTCACTTTTAACCTCTTTTGACCTTATTTTATGCTTGTTTTTTGCCAATTAAACCACAATCATGATTTGTCATGCCCATTATTTGCCAGTTTAAAGTAATTGTTCCTACTTTTTAAATTACATTACCCCAACCCCCATTTCTGTCACTTTTAAGCCAATATTGACACTTTTAACCCTTTTTACCATTTTTTCTGCCCACTAATTTGCCCCTTTTAACCCATTTTATTTCTGATTAAAGCAAGGATTCACATCTTTAAGATGACTATATACTATGGCCCAAATAATAATAAACATTCCTGGATAACAGTGGATATTATTCAGATGAATAAATAAATGTGGTTATCACAGATTCATAGAACAATGGACCATCATTTTACTGACTTTATGGATGGACCCCAAAAATCTCTCCTTTATTCCCCTTATAGATGGTGCTGTCTCCACATGACTGTTCTTCAATGTTCATGTCTGTGTTCAATCACCTTCAGCTACAGTGGGGGTCCCCGCTCTCTGGAACCTTTATTTTGGGGGTCTGAAAAGTTTGAGAACCACTGATCTACAGGACCAGGCGCATGCTTGTTGTTTTTTAAAATCATCTTAAATATGTGGTACAAGTATTAAGCTGTGAATGGTTGGATGTAGTTTCCCTGCGATAAGGAAGAGTTGAGCACTTTGTTGTGCATCACTTGTTCTCCCAGTGGGGACACAGAGTGGAAGTGACAGCCTTTCCATTACGACCCTGCTGCTTCACTGTTTAGACTTGCAACACATGCTGGCAGCACATTTGTTTGCACGATACCATACTGTATATGTCCACTCGGATGATTCACACACTTCAATGTGACTTGGGTGCGTGTGACAGTGAATCATGCAGTAGGAAGGCGATGTGTGAGGGACGCTGGATACTGATAGCAGAGTTTCCATGTTCTCCTCAGTTTGTGTGGGTCCCCTCTGTATTCTCTACTCGTCTTAGTGGCTGGTTTGTTTTTGGAGCCATTAGCACAAATTATTTGTAAGCGCAAATCAATTAAAACATGTTTCAGTTGGAGCCACATGCGGCTCTCGAGCAGCATGTGGCTCTTTTGCTCCTCTGCTCCGGGCTCTAAGACCAGTCCGTGTGTGTTACCGTTCAGCTGCTCTCTAAACGCTGTGAATGGGTCAATGACGTACAGGGTTCACATAGGGGGCCCTGACCCCTACGCCGCATGTGTCAAACTCAAGGCCCGGGGGCCAAATCTGGCCCTCTAGACCACAGAGAAAACATAAAATATTGTCCAAATTACCAAATAATTCAGTTGTAGATAAATCAGCTCAGATATCTAAATACACAAATTAAACTCCACAATATTTTGAGGATCACAATTTACCAATGCCTTCATCACATGACTGCAATCATTTTAAATTTCAAATTGTTCAAAGAACTCAATTTTCCTAAATTGTATCAACTAATTTCCACAAATTAAATAAAAATTGTTTACAAAATAAATTAAATCTAAAAGAGAAAATCCTGCAGGGACTGAAATCTGTCAGTTATTGCTTGGATATTGTCGACGCCGTAAACATACAGTATTTTATGTATCATTTATACGTTGTGTAAAGTACAAAATTGGGGACATTAATGCTGAAATTGCTTGTTTTCCCACCTAAAAATTTGTGGCCCGCTAAAGATCAAACTACTTTGTATTTGGTCCCTGAACTAAAATTAGTTTGACACAACTGCCCTACGCTGTGATGTCGCCCCCCTACGTTGTCATGTCGCCCCCCTATGCTGTGATGTCGCCCCCTATGCTGTGATGTCGCCTCCTACGCTGTGATGTCGCCCCCTACGTTGTCATGTCGCCCCCTACGTTGTCATGTCGCCCCCTACGTTGTCATGTCGCCCCCTACGTTGTCATGTCGCCCCCTACGCTGTGATCTCGCCCCCTACGCTGTGATGTCGCCCCCTACGCTGTGATGTCGCCCCCTACGCTGTGATCTCGCCCCCTACGCTGTGATGTCGCCCCCTACGCTGTGATGTCGCCCCCTACGTTGTCATGTCGCCCCCTACGTTGTCATGTCGCCCCCTACGTTGTCATGTCGCCCCCTACGCTGTGATGTCGCCCCCTACGCTGTGATCTCGCCCCCTACGCTGTGATGTCGCCCCCTACGCTGTGATGTCGCCCCCTACGTTGTCATGTCGCCCCCTACGTTGTCATGTCGCCCCCTACGCTGTGATGTCGCCTATGATATTTTTTTTTCAATGTTTAAAAAAAATTAAATGTAAAAAAATAAAATGTCTCAAAAAACTTGAATGGCTGGACATTGAAAGATTTGAAACAGAGATTGATTGCTTCTCCTTGGTTATCCGGATGTTGACATTCAATTTTTTTTGAACATGAATATATCATAGGCAAAGAAAATTCAGTGCTTAAAATTTGAATTCAAAGTCCAATTGCACAGATTTACTTCCATACTGGTCAGGTCTTCTGGCTCTGCTGTGTGCGTCCTCTGCTTTGTAACCTATAATCACCATCCAATATAAACAATGAGCTTCATAATCTCAAAATTAATGATTTGAAAAGCGCATCTTTGAATCAGTCTTTTGAATAAAATGTTATTTCTTGTCTATACAGTGTGTCTGTGAGTATTTATTAGTGGAGGACCGATACCAAACATGAGTAACTCTATCACTACTGGTACATTTATCATGACTTTCACCTTTTCAAAAACCCCTGGTGTGAACAACCCTGAAGTGGATTCTTGTGTAGCTGCAGTTCTATGCTTTAGGACGGTGAAAGTGTAGATTGTTCTCTGTGATCTTCTACAGTCACACTTTTCTCTCCCCGCGTTATGAAATCACCAGATGTGGTGCTTTGCTCTCCGCCCCCAGTGACCTTTGAATTTGACGTGATTTACATATTTATCAGCGCACCATGGGACCAGCCCGCGGCTACCGCCCATCTGCAGCTCAAGTCTTTAACTTTTAGTGGGTTGTTGTTGTTGCTGCTGCTTTTACGTTTCTTTGAGTCATCGTTCTGACCTTAGCTGACTCAGCGGTTCTTCTTATCGCGTCCAGCGCTCTTGGAACATACATCATCATTGTTCATTAGCAGCTTTTAGGCTATATTTTTAAAAATCAGAAATCTGTTTTCTGATGTTTACCCTGTGGGTTTTTCATTTAAAAATGTCCTCAATTCCATTTCAGAGTTTTTGTTTCACTGTGCAATCTTTTCATGACAGCTATGCATGATTCATGATTGCGATAATTTTATTGTATAGTTGTAACCATCACTCTAAGGTAGGGTTAAAAAAAAAGACAAGGCAACGTTAGACCTAGGTGAGGGAGAAAGGAACAGGGGAGAGGGAGTCAGGGTAGGACAGTGGAAGGGGTAGGTAAGGATCAACTATTTTGATGCAACATTTGTTTTTTTTTTCCATTTAATCATCTACTTTACTGGCATTTATACTTCATATCAAACATGCTGAATAGCGTTAATACAGTCAATTAAATGTACTTTTTTGACGCTTCAGATGACGTACGGAAGCCAGGAAATCCTGTCTGATCTCCAGAGTGAAAGGTTTAATGGCTCAGAAAGACCAGGAGAAACTGGTCCATGCTTTTATCTCCAGCAGACTGGACTATTGTAATGGTCTTCTGACAGGAATCCCCCAAAAGAGCATCAAACAGCTACAGCTGGTTCAGAACGCTGCAGCTCGGGTCTTAACCAGAACAAAGAGGTCAGAGCACATTACTCCAGTTTTAAAGTCTTTACACTGGCTCCCAGTCAGCCTCAGAATAGACTTTAAAGTTCTGCTGCTGGTGTATAAATCTGTGAATGGGTTTGGTCCAGAATACATCAGTGACATGTTAGTCAGGTATGAACCCAGCAGGTCTCTCAGATCTATGGACACAGATCAGATAGTGGAGCCCAGAGTTCACAGTAAACATGGTGATGCTGCTTTTAGTTGTTATGCTGCAAAGAAGTGGAACAAACTGCCAGCGGAGCTGAAGTCAGTATCTAATGTGAACATTTTTAAATCAAAGTTAAAGGCACTTTTTTTCTCTACTGCATATGATTGAGAGAGAGATTTTTTGTCATGTTGTTGATGTAATGATGATTTTACTGATGATTTTAATTGATTTTACTGATGATTTTAAATGTTCTTATTGATTTTAAACAATTGAATGTTTTATCATGTAAAGCACATTGAGTTGCCTTGAGTATGAAATGCGCTATATAAATAAATTTGCCTTGCCTTGCCTTGCCTGATTACGTCGTGAGAAGTCAGTTTTCAATTTAATTTTGCACAAAATCCCACATTAGACGTTCTTTAGACAAGATTTTGAACGAGATGATGCGCGAAATTTGACATATTTCGTAGGACATTTGATAGACATTCAGTCACATTTAGTCAAAAAGCGTTTACTCTATTTATTTATAGTGTAAATACATGATATTGTCCTATAACAGTGGTTCTCACACTTTTTTGGCCCAAGTTAACCCTTTATCTTATCTCTGAATCCAAGTCCCCCATTATGTCCGAGTGCAACACTTTGCTCAGAAAAACCACTATAGAGCATTAATGATGGATGAATGAGTGAGAACACATCTAATTTTGTAAATGAATAGAATGAAACAGTATTTAGTGCCTCCTGAATTAATCATTTTCTATAGTTTCCATCATTTTACTATATTTGTAATGCCTTCATTTGTTAATTTTCCACCCTCTCTTTCTCTCTCAGTACCCCCCGTAGTATCATCGCGTACCCCCATTTGAGAAACACTGTCCTATAACGTACATGGGAAGTTTTTCCGTGTCATACTGGAGCCTGATTTTAAATAAAGACCTAAAAACCCACCTTTGATTTGTTTTTTTTCTTTTCAGAACGGAAATTCCACATTTCTTTGTCCGGTTTTCGTAATCACCAGAACTTGGGTTTTCTTTATTAGGAAAAAACCCAATGCGTAATTTTGCATTTTTAGATCATTTAGCAGCTTTTTCAGTCAAAATTACAACTTGTGCTGCTTTTGATTGCTCTAAATAATCAGGAAAAGTTACAGATGTTGATGTAAACCTCTTTTGTTTACCCAAAGAGGATAAAAACAGTTATGGCCTGAAAAATAATCTTTGACCGCAGGGGGCGACAGTTAGTAGTAGACGATGAAGCAGAGAAGAGCAGCTCTTCTAAGGGACACACACACACACTATCCATAGGTAAGCTTGGTTGCAGTGCAGACTGAACTCTCTAATGTTTGTTAGTACAGGGCTTCCACTCTATGCCATATCTCACCTATTGTTCGTGGCCACTTCTTCCAAGCATCTCTGCAGCCCTCCCTTTCTTCCTTCCCCTATATTCACACCCCCCTGTACTTTCTAACTTTCTGCCTCCCCTCTTCGTCTCCCCTGTGGTGCCTCCATCTGGAGGTCAGACAGTGAAGGGCACTGATGGGAGAGGAGGATGAAGCGAGGTGTAAACAGGGCGGAACTTATTAACCAACAGTATTAACAGTTATCATGTCGTAAACAATCAGAAATACCACTGCAATGCTTTGTGTTGTGTTCTGCATACTGTTATTATACTACAGTTACATGCTATACATTTATAAATGCTAATGCGACATAGTTTTTATCTTTCTCTAATGCTTCGCAGAAAAGGCTTCTTTTTTTTTTTTTTAAGTATTCATTTCATTTTGTCTTTCATAAATGGCCCAATGTATGAAGGACTTTGGTCCCAGATTTCCAATAGTCAAATCCAGATCCTTCTTGATGAGAAGTCACTCAGTGCTGTTTTATTTCATTACATTTTTATTTTGTGCTGAGTAGGAATGTAACGATTAATCGTAAGGCAGTTCAAAATCGATTCATATGTATCACGGTTCACATCTATACTGTGAAAATTGAATCGCAGTATTTTTTTTAAACAGCAGAGAGCGCTATGTATTTATTCTTCTCTTGTCCAGAAGTGTTGGCGGCGGGTGGAATCTGCTACTACTTTCTTTCTGGCCGCCTTCTACTCTTAAACATGTTCATAAATGATTCCTTACCCCTCTAGCACCGAAAGAATATTAGCATAGCATCTCTTCTTCACTGCAAGGATATCTGCATGCCAACCGACCACTGGGTTAACAGAGCCCCCTGCTGGTCCAAACAAATATCTGGCGTAAATCAGTGCAATGACTGTTTTTTTTTTTTTTTTTTAAGTCCAATTGTTAAGGCACAAAATACATTTTCAGTTGCACTTTTGAAAAGAAAAGGAACTATTATGTAGTTTTGCATTGTTTACTATAGAACCAGAATTTAAATTAATAGGCTTCTTCTTCATTTGTATTGTTCCTTTATTTATTTCATTCAAGATTTATTTTTAGTTAAATTGCATTTTTTTGAATAGTTTATCAAGGGATTCTTTTGACAATTAAATATAAAAGGCAAATAGTACAGTATTTTCCCCCAAAAAATAAAGGAAAATTTGTCTACAGTCCATTTTGTAAAATAAACCGTGAATCGAATAGTATCGGGAGTTGAGTGAATCGTTTCATCCCTAGTGCTGATGGCAAATTACAGACTCCACAACAGATACGCAAAGTCTGACGGACGCTGGAGTAATGACGCATAAATTCAGTAAAGATTAGCTCTTGTGAGACAGGAATTTGTGCAAGGATACAAAATAAAACATCCAGTTTATTTTCAAAATAAAATACCTTGTGTTCAAGGTTGATCATAATGGCTGCTCAGTCCAAAATAAAACATGACAACCAATGAAAACTCAGGATTTTGCTCTATTGTGAAGTTATTTCTATTTAATATTTATTTATTTATCTTTTAACAGTTGATTTTTTTTTCATAGAGCCAAACTACTGTATCTATACGTACAGACAGTATATTATTTGATACTAATAAGGGTTGTTATATGACAGTTTTGTACCGATGATTCATTAGGGTGAGTCCAGGGCCCCGGGATCCAAACTCGCTTATGGCCCCAATTTAGTCAAAGGTCCTGTTGTTACATCCTGGCCTTTTTTTAATGAAGTGCATTAGTTTATGGCACGAAAGCCATAAACAATAAGATCCCGTCAACTTGCGGCCCGGGGGCCTCATGTGGCCCTCGATCTAATTTTTGCGGCCCCCAAAGTAAATGCACAAAATGACAGAAGAATACACAAAAAAAGAGCAGAGATACAGTAAAAAATACTAAGAATTACAACATTGCAGGAAAATACAGTAAAAGACAAGATAAAAACACAGAAAATACTCCAAAAACACACACAACTACTACAAAAATGAACAAAACGACAACAGCAATACACAACATTACAGTGAAAAATATACAAAACTACAGAAAAGAACAACAAAAGCAAAGAAAAGGAAAAAGAAAACACAAAAACGACTCTGCAAACCCACGGTACTAACAAACGAGCAAAACAACAACAGAAATACACAAAAAATACTCCCAAAAAAAATGACACACACACACAAATACGCAATATGACTCCAACAAACATATATTTTAGAGGAAAAATACACAAAAGGACTACAGAAATGCACAAAATGCTTCACAATGAGCAAGACAACAAACTGACTATAGAAGCTCTTTGTTCTTTCCTGTATTAATGCTCAGATTACTCATTATTTTAAATGCTGACATGACTGTTGATCATGTGACCTTCTGATCAAACAAACACATTTTTTTCGGCCCTGCTGTGATAAAAGTTGCCTACCTCTGCACTAAAAACATTTATTCATGCTGAATCAGGGCATTAGCTACCACCCCATTAAATCAGTGCAAATGGTACGACCCACATGTGTTTGTGCTGCTGCTGTGGCTGGTAGTCTGAACTGTGGATGTGACATGGAGCAGGAGATAGACAGCAGCAGGAAACCATGTCTTTCTTTTCCTCAAGAAAGGAAAACCAGGACAAAAACACAAGGAAATAAAGGAGACGGAAAACAACGACTTACTTAATTCTTCACAGCTTTAAAACACACATATTTTTTATATATTATTTTGATTTTGAGATTAACTACGTGCACTGTCGGGCACTTAAATGCTGGAACATTCCTTTTTGCACATCAAATCTTAATTGGAAATAAAATTATTTTATAAAAATGATTTTGAAGACTAAATTTTGTTGCCACCAAGTATTAAGTGTCTAATAATTCTATATTTACCTTTTATTAAAAAAAGTAAAAAAATAACCACTCAATTGTAGCAAAAGTATATCACATACACAGCATTCAATAAACCACTAAAATATAGTAGAACAGATTTATAAAATACAAGCAATGGATATGAAGTCATCAGGTTATTGTGAAGGAAAAAGAAAGCTTATATAATTAGAAAAGCACTCAGAGAGCGCAGAGCAAGCAGCTCAAGCTTTGCTAACATAAACTCAGGATGACTACCTGTCAATATTGAGTTGCTGACTATGACATCATCACAATTTCCACAGTTTGGATGGGAAAATTAATAATATATATATATATATATATATATATATTTTTTTTTTTTTGGTGGCCAGAACATCACCAAAATTGAATCACCTGTTCCTTGTCCCTTTTATCAATTTTCCTGAAAATGTCATCTAAATTCATTCATAACTTTTCAAGTTATCTTGCTAACAGACAGACTGACACACTGACAGACAGACAGGACTGACAGATAAATGGAGGGTAAAACACAACCTTACTGCTCTTCGCTTCGCGATCTTGGCGGAGGTAATAATGCAAGAATACTAGTATAGTTTCTGGGCGAAAAAAATCTAAATAAATGTACATACCTTACAGTAGGGGCCCAACCAGGTGGTTTCCACCCTGGGCCCAAAATGTGTTTCTACGCCCCTGGTTAGAAGAGAGCGTTTTTTGTAACATGACGTCCTGACAAAGCATGTGCTGATACATACACCATGATGATGACATGGGATCATGTCCCTTCATCTTCATGTCTCTCTCTCTCTCTCACTGTCAACACACACACACACACACACACACACACACACACACACACACACACACACACACACACACACACAGTAGCACAGCCGGTCATGCAGAGAGGGAAACAAAAAGGCAGGAATGTGAGAGGAGAGGGACAAAGGGGGACGACAACCTTGGACGTGTGAGGAAGGAAAGAAAGCAGGAAGCTGTCACTGA